>NW_019416628.1:0-148112 GCF_000390285.2 Anoplophora glabripennis | reverse complement strand
GGTTTTTTTCGAAAAATATAAGAGAGTAGTAATTTGTAGAAAATTGAAAGACGAATCCGAAAATATCATGGTCGTTACCGTAAAGCAGTGGCGTACTATTTTGTTTAGAAAAATATGCCACCTTTACCCTGTATCTCCGCCAATGGAGTATGTAAATTTTAGGAAAAGCCCTGAGATTTTGGGCAATGTTTACGTAAATACATGTGTCCAATTTCAAATTATTTCACCCACTAGTTTTTAAATTATCTAAAAATAAATTAATATTTTTTTGAAGTTTAACACCCTATATTTTTTTAACGAAGCGTCCTAGATGAAAACTTTATAGGAAAGACTCCCCTTAAAACTCAACAAAGAATACGTGGTTTCATTTTTGATCACCATTTGAGAATCAACCTGTATTTCGCTTTCACGGGTAGTCTGTGTTGTAAGGTTTTATTCTGCGAGTAAAAAAAAGTTGGGTAAGTCGTCTGGTAACCTTTTACCGGTTTTGACACTGTAATAACGCATTTTCTGCAAAATTAATTGCTTAAACAACGATTTACGGTTCCGCATGAAATAAAATATGTAAGAGTACGGACCCTGAAATTATCCTCATCCCGGCCCTGTCCATTTTCCTCGGATCTCCGCCGGACCGCGGGACCTAATCGGACCCATTTGCAAATCCAACCGCGGCGAAATTCGTCGACCTCCAAAAACGGTACCGTAGGCTTCCTTCCCTCCGGCCCCACCCCCTCCACGCGAGCGTTTTCAATAAAACAATCCGTACGGGATTACGAGCGCGGCGTGTCTTGAAGGTTCCTGATAAGATATTAATAAATTTTTGCCAAGGTCCCGCCCGCCAGGCGTTTTTCGTGCCGGGGAGAGATACGGACGTGTGTGTGAGTGTGCAATGCACACAGCAGCGTAAATACGCTACACGTGCCGTTCAATACTTTCAATGACTTTTGCGGTACGCGGGCACGTCGATAAGTTGCGTTTTCCGCGAAACGGGTCGACGTCGGGAAGTTCTGCTCGATAGCGCGGTTTCCGCAGAGGATAATTCCAGGATTTTTCCCGGTGCCGAAACGGGGTTTTTCCCTAGGTCGACACTGCCGAATTCGTCATACCTTTGAATAAATGAAATTGTACTGAGGTAACTTAACTTTATCTATGTCGGTTTATTTTCATCCGAGGAAGGTACCGTTGAAGTATGACCCATTCTTTCCGACGTAATAATTCGAAATATTTGTTTTTTGCACAAAAAGAGACATCATGAAAAATGACGTATTTCAAGCAATAAAAAACTATATGCACTACTGGAAAAAAATGGTTGTATCGAGAATAGTTATTTTTGTATCTAGAATGCGAAATGGTACATTTGCATTCAAATGAAGTTATGTAACGAGCGTTTAATTAAAAACGTGGTCGAAGTTGGCTCTGACACATTGGACGTAGGGAGTAGCTTATAGCGACCAACTTAACCTCATTTCTCAACGAGCTGTATAGCAGCTGTCAGTTTCAATAACGTTAATGACTATATAACTTTATTTTAAAGAATAATCGTGATAACAATAACAAACAATTAAAGGAGCTGCGGAAAGTGTCCCCCTCCTTGTTATAACAATAAATTAAAGCAGCTGCTGAAAGTGTCCCCCTCCTTGTTCCAAGCACTTTTCACACCTGTTCCTCAAAGAATTAAAGACATTTTCTAAGATGCTCGGGGTATTGTTAATTTCACGAATCTTGTCTATAAGTCGAGCCTGCAGATGGTTTAAATCAGGAATAGGCAGTTCAAAAATAGTGTTTTTAAGGTAAGGCCACAAAAAGAAATCACACGGCGTAATATCACATGACCTCGGTGGAAATTCATGTTCAGCATTGAGACTTATTAGTCGATTTTGGAAAACTTCCCTCAACATATTCATCGTCTCGCCTGCCGTATGTGCCCTTGCGCCATCTTGTTGAAAGTAAAAGTTTGTAATTTCGTTTTCTTCCAGCTGGTTAACAAAAGGAGCGATAATTTCTTCTCTATACCTTTGCGCAGTAAGAGTACCATTAAAAAAAATAGGTCCATAAATCCTCCTTCGATTGAGAGCACACCAAACTCCAATTTTTTGAGCGTGTAGAGGGCCCTCGACAAAAAAGTTATCTGGTTTTTCAGAAGACCACATTCTCATATTCTGTGAGTTTACGTAACCACTTAAATGAAACCAGGCTTCATCAGAAAAAAAGGTGATATTATGAAGTTCACCGTAGTTGTTTAAAAACCATTCACAAAATACAGCCCGTCGCGGAAAATCAACTTCATGAAGTTCTTGCTGACAAGTTAAACGATAGGAGAACAAACGCAAATCTTTTTTTAACACTGTGTGGCAGGTACCGACTGATACTCCCACCATTTGTGATAAAACACGTACAGAAGTTCTTGGCGCATTTTCCATTATTTGTTGGACATTTTCTTTTAATTCTTCAGTCCGCTTTTTAGGTCGGCCGCTTCCTTCTTTTCTTGTTACACTGCCCGTTTCACGAAAAACATTAACACAACGCTGAACTGCACTTTGAAAAATTTTGTACTCAACAACGCCGGGAAATTGATTTTGAAATTCTATGAAACATTCCTCAATAGAATACTTCCATATTCCATCAATCTTGCGTCCATTTCTAAAGTAGGACTCTATGATAAACACTTTTTGTTCTTGAGAAAACACCATTTTAAACGCTTTTTAAAACGAAAATATTCAAATTGATAGCGGCGATATAGCGCTTTGACAGATGACGTTTAAGTTCATTTGCTATACGCTACGCCCTACGTCCAAATTTTCAGAACCAACATGACCACGTTTTTATTTGAACGCTCGTTATTTGAAATCGTTTGAAACGTGTTTAAATCAAGACGGCTTAGGTGCGGTGGCTATCATAACGATAGCAACTTAATAAACCATAAATTAATTGTTTGAAAAAGTATATAATGTCAAAATTATACAGGGTGTTCCGTTCATGTTTCAAAAAATGTGTACATGTTCTTCATGGAAAAATAATCGGGGTAGTTTATGTAAAGTTTTTTTCTTAGACGCCTTGTTTTCGAGATACAGTGTGTTGAAGTTGTTACTTTCCAAATGGTTTTCCATTATTATCTTTAAATCGGCCAAAGATAAAAATGTAAAAATTTGTACACAAGTAAACATAAATTGTGCGTTAAGAATAATGTACAAACGGTTTGTTTCTGAAAAGCAATGTCGCCGATACAGGTAATTGGAGGGGTACAATCGATAAAAAAATATGTTAAAATTCAAAATTTATTACATTTCTAAACGGTTCTGTAAACTCTAAAGCATACTGCAAAAAAAATGTATACATGTCAAAATTCGGTAGCATGTGCCATTTTCGAGAAAAATCAAGTTTATTTTTATTGCTCACATAAAGCTGCACAAGTACATTAACAAAATATTAAATTGAAAGAGAACTTTACAATAAAATCATAAATAAGTTTCGCACATGACAAATTGTTTTGACATTTATGTTCTAGAACGAAAAAGACTTTTGGCGTTCTAGAACATACAAGTATTTTGGTAGGTGACAAGTGAATTTAACGAAAATGTCGACTTTCGATAAGTTTTCGAAATAGTAAAAAATTTTGAAGCTTTGTCTCTAGTTTCATGACAAAAAATCAGACAAAAAATTTGTTGACCTACGGTTATCGAGCAATCAAAAGAAATATTTCGAGAAAAAAATTACCCCCATTTTTTTAGGACTGTCCATGGATTGAGTAAATTTTTTTCAAATTCAATCAATACAGAGGTCTGTTAGCTTATTTCTTCAGCTTCAATTTGATTTTTGAAAGGTCTCCGTGCGACTATTGGTTGCCCAGATATCGACGGTTGAATGAAAAATAACACTTTTCTCTTTCATCATCGATATCTTCGATATTTTCCTGGGTTTTCCTTTTCCTCGCGGTATTTCTTATCATTGCTCGAAAACCGCAGTTCAAAAATATGTTTTGTTTCCTTAAAAGTTTCAAAACGATTTTTTTATCTCGATTCGAGATTCACTGAGATACCGCCTTTCGAAAGTCACTAAATAATTCATGAAAATTTTTTATTCCTTCAATTTTTTTCCGGTAAAGGGGAAACGAATCATTGTTACTGATTTTGAAAAATATTTATACAACGCATAAAATAAAATGTAAAGAGCTGCCTGCGGATATGAAAACATAAAACATAAAAATATGAAATAGAAACAAAAAAATAACCATTATGCGAATATCTTCGATTTTTAAAATAATTTGCATTTACAGTTAGTTATAATGTACATTAAATGGAACCAAAGGCATTTATCGACGTTAAAAAAATCGCCATTGAAACGGTTCCTATAAATTTGCCAAACTCGTTAGCACATAAAAATGGCAGTCACCTTGAACAGATAATTATCGTCATATAGCGCACCGTCCTTTACTTTAGTTTGGTCCGATCCCAATGCCGAAATTCGCCAAAATGTACTTGTTACGCTCCAAAGACAGGCTATTACGCTCACACCGAATCACAGATTTAGACAGCATTCACAAACTGTGACGGATTCCAATACGTTATTAAAAAAAAATAAGCTCAAAATCTTGTTTATCGTATTATTTGGCAAACCAGTCGTATCCTTTACCGTTTGGATTGCCAAATTTTGAAAAATATTTGGCTCGAACATTATCAACGATGTTTTTTTTTAAATTGTGCATCTAGCGTGCAACTTAATCCTGAAAAAAAAAGTTTCCCCTTAAAAAATCACAGCGATATTCGGAACGCCAAAGAAAGGATGGGAAATGGTTCAATGACCTCCCTGCCCGCGCTTTGAATCTTCCCATTGCTACCCTCGCGCTGGACCGACCCTTGCAAAGATTACACGCACCCCTTCGCCCATACGCGCGGCTTACTCATCTCACAACCAACCCCCTTAACGAAATGACCGCCGATGAAGGGACGGTAAATATTAAATCAGTACCGATTGAACTGTTTTATATTTATTCTTTAGTCAGCTGCCACGCTGACTATGTCTTCCAATTAACCAGTGGCGTTCCTGCTAGATACAGAATAAAAAATCTTGCTCACCAAAAATATTAAGTTACGATTTTTAGTCGACAGTGTCAATCGTGCAATGTTAGTTGCCTAAAATCGGCGTTCATGTGGCTAAATATGTCGTTAACATAGACAACTGTAATAAATCAGTTGCAGATGTCGTAGACTAATTGTAAAAGACATAATAAAATGTTAGCTCTGACATCATTTTAATGAGCAAATAGTAGAATGTCACGCATAATTTCTTTATCTGTTTCCTCTCTATTTTATTTTGGGAATTATTTAATTTGTTACAATACAACTGTAGATTAAATTAGTTTATTTATACTACAATTTTCAACAATAAATTCATAGAACGGATTTCGTCGTCAATATCAGCATCCTGTGATTTCAAAAGCCAAATATTTACAATGGGAATCGCACGGATTTATACTACGCTTTGAAATAAATTCAATTTAAAATTGAACGTCATTTTGATAAGTCGCGGTTTACTGCGATATCTTAACCGCACAATGTGTATCGTCTTTTGTTATTTTTTTTATGAAAACTAGGTCACTATTTAAGAGTGGTTTAGGAATCTGGTTCTGAAAAGTATATGAATAAATCTATGACTCATACCATGTTAGTCAAAGAATGATAATATTAAAAAAGTAACTCGAAAGTGACGCTAAGTTGGCAAATTGTAAATAAATGGCAAAATTACGTGTTTTTTTTCTACTTTTTTTACTGCCCATGAAAATCTAGAAGACCTATCGGAAAATTAGTTATTTTACCTTGTAAGCAATTAAATTACCTACAATTTAAGACACCTAGAATAATTTTTCACTAATTTGTTAACTGTGAAATAAAGGTCGAACGCGGAAAAATCAGTTTTCGAAAATTGCGCATTATTATTGCAAAAAGCGACGGATGTTGATGAAATTTATGCAAAAGATGGTCAATCCGATGACCATCATGTGCATCAAAGGCCAATTCGATTGACCGTGAAATTGTTGCTCCAGGTATCTGTTAATTAATTTTGCTCGTTTTTTTTTCAACTAATTGTTTGATTACTAGCGTACCAAAAAAGAAAAATTTCAAAAAGTTGAAATTAACAAATTGTCCCAGGCTTAGGCAAAAGCCGCTCGCGAATTCGCTCTTTTTGCTTCACCCTGGGATAATTTGTTTATAACTTAATTATGAATATTTTTTTCTGTAGACAAGTTTCTTTTAAGCTGGGAGAATTTCAAAAATAGGTCCTTTCATAAGTGAAATTTTGTAGGTACGAAATATATAAGCGTCAATGTATTTTTTTTTAATGATATTGCGGAAGATAAATACTATGCTGACCTGACCACAATATCTAGAAAACAGCTAAGATCATTGAGTTCTCTCTAAAAGAACAAAAAAAAAACAGTTTCTTGTTAATTGTGGATGTTGTTTCTGCGAGATTAATTATGAATTAATGGATATGCAGAATTAATTAAGGTTAATTAAGGGAAGGATTATTGGGTTTTGAGCAAAATACGAAAAAATACAACTACGATTAAACAGTTGTTCTTATTAACAGAATAAGAATTTGAAGTATACTAGAAATTTCAATTTTGATAATAAATATAGACACGAGGTTTTCAAAGTAATGTATCGATATACAATAGATATACGTAGGTTAGACGAATATAACTGATACCGTAATAATTTGGAAAATTTTCTTTATTTTTTATCACACCAATGCAGAATATACAGATATGCTATTGGTTTTTGGATACTGTCACGGAAAGGCTCAACTCAGACAAACAAACAAACGTAGGGAAAGGTCAGGACGAAACTGTAGATCGCCACCGCGATCTCCAGACTTAAATACATTGAATTATTTCTTGTGGCATTCGGCATTCATGTCCGTGGTTTATAAAACACCTGTGAATAACAAATAACTCTGACAACAGATTTAAGATGAAACAAATAATCATAGAGGCTATAACGAAGAAATATTCAGTTACAGAAAATTAAAAATGATGTGATCGTTTGTCCCATAATGCTCAACGGACCAAATTCTAGCAAAATCGTATAAGGCGTTTTAAATTTTTTGCGTCCAAACTAAGCACATTTGTAAGTTTATTTAAATCGACTTATTTTGGATCAGAGAATCCGGGGTAGAATACTGTAGACCTTCTGGAGACACCCTGCATATTTTTACTTTCCCTCGTATATGAACAATAGCTTGAATGTCCCATTCCAACACAAATCGTCGAAGATCACCTTCGGACGCCGAAATCGAAAAACACTGCCACAAAACGGCGCCCTGTGGAAGTCGGACCCCATTCTTGCGATTTTCCGCTCGCCCCGACACTCCACCGCACCTTGCCTAGCGCAAACATCGCCTTTTTCCATTGAAAAAATTAACAACTGATTTATCACGTCCTCGCCTTGTCCCTGCCACGTGTTCCGATTGTCGTTAGGCGGCTATAGGCGAGCGAGCGCGCTGTGTTTCGTTATTTCGCCATACGATTTTTCGCGTAGCCAAGTACAGCGCTTACCTAGAAAACAGGCGCAAATCATAATCATATCCAGGAATTATTGAAGGACGGGGGGCCTAAAAATAATCCGTCCGGATTATGCGTTCGGAGGTGCGGGAGTTTGCGTTATGTAATGGGTGCATTTCGGAGCTGTTTTCTGAGGATCGCGGTGGTCTTGGCAATATGAACGTCCGAAAGTTAGGTTAAGATTAAGTAAAAAAAATACAAGGTGATTCACCTTGTATTTTAAATTTAAATTTTAAATTTTGAGATTAAACGATTCACTTCTTTACTGAAAAATAAGTGTGCTAATTTCATCATAACCTTATTTATAACTATTCCTGGACAGGGTGGTCCCGAGGTAATGGGCCTAAAGTCATGGGTACCTATGTAGATTCCGCAAGTAAAAATATTGCGATTTAGCGGAACTTGCCTTACTCCAAAAGTTGATAGTTAAAAAGATACAGGGTGTTAAATGTAAAATATTATTTCAGTTTTCTTTAATTTATTCCTTAACAAATGCAAATATCCTCACAAAATTTTGAGGATTGGAGTTCTTTGAGTAGAGGAATTGAAATCTGTTCACATTTTAGATAAAGTTCATAGAGGTCGCTAGCTGCAGTAGATTGAATGTGTTAAAAACGACATAACTTTTTTGTACTTTAAGGTATCTCATCTTTGGTTTATGTTTACGTAAACATTAGTTTGCGAAAAATTCATGTCTTAATATTTATAAACAATTGCGCTACGGTTTAAAAAAAAAAAATCTTATCTTGGCTCCTGTTGGTCGTAGAGGGTGCTTTTTTTAAATTTGTATTTTTTTGTCAGCTATCTATTGTATCTATTTTCGGTGAGGTAGCATAAATAGCAACAATTTTATTCAAATTGTTTATAAGCGAAAAACGCACGGTTTTTTAATGCACAATTTGAGAATGTTAATGTCAAAAAAACGGTGATATTTTTTAATAGGTCGCTTAATTACGTCTTTAAGATTACAATGACGCTTTCAGAATCATGTTTGGTTGAAAATTAACGCCTGTACAGAGGCTTAAAGTTCATAACTTTTGGAGCCTCCGTTATAAACAAATTGAATTGTGCGAAAACTATTGCACCTACAGCGCCCACTTTTGGCACACTTTTGAAGTATGACAAAACCCTCAACTTGTCATAGGCTTTATAAAATTTTAACAATAAATGCGATAGTTATAAACAAATTAAAAAATGGGCACATGTTCTTTTGCAATAACATTTTTGTTTATTACACGATTTTAATTTAACAAGTCTCATTTTGAAGATAATTTTAATCCGTACAAGTTGTCTGATAGTCACTTTTTGCTAAAATTGATGGTTTTCCCTGCAAAGTGAAAAAACTGTTTTCCTTACTTATTTGTTTAAACAGAAAAGTTGGCCAATAAAAGTTTTTGACTCACGAGATGGAGATGTCTTGTATTATGTTCCTTTAGGGAATTTTACAATAATCTCGTGGACAGGACTTTTTTCGAGTTTCTCTTTTATTTTAGCTAATTTTCCTGGTGTATAAAGCTCCTTTCTATTTGTTTAACCAAGATTAGTAAGTTGACAGTTTTTGACAGTTTCTGACACCTTCAACTAAGCTTAGAAGATTACAAGACAGTCTTAGCTTTGCCTTAATTTATCAAAATTGCAAATAATGTTTATATTCACTGAATTCGCTCAAAAAAAAAACTCATGTTACAAGCAAACAACGCATGTAAGGTCAAGGCGAGCTTGGCAACTTTCTCTGTCTCTACCATCTTAAAAACAGAGACATACGTCTCTACGCATTGTTATCAAGGTGCCTTATGAGCATAACAATTGCATTATTATTGCAACCGACACATGTTTATAAAGCAGTTACAATAAAAAAAAACTGGTTCTATTAATTCTGAATATAAAATACTAAACGTTCGTAACAAATTCAGATGCATAAATCTAATCAATCAGAGCTCTCGTAACAATAGATAGGCATCAAAGAAAACCACGTATAAACAAAAACGTATCGATAAATCTAAAATTTAGGTTAGGACCGTTATCTTCTTGTGCAACAAGAGCACATTCGGATATTCAGGACCATTTTAACAGCCATATTAGGAACAATATTTATTTGTACTCTAAACCTACATTCTTTTATCTTCTGACAACCTAAAAACCGTATTTAATTACTTATTTGTCACTGGCGTTCAACACGAATAAGGATAAGTGTATTTATACGTTTAGAGCCGAGATAGTACAGTATAAAATCTGATTTTTAGGTCTATTTCGCAAGCAAAAACGTCATTAAATAGTAAAAGAGATAAACAAGTAATGCGTTTATTGTTCATAACGTGGCCAAATGGTCATCTAACATGATTTATTTTTTTATTATCTCAGAAAACGCGCCACAGAAATATTAATGAGGTTATAATAGAGAGTACTAATAATTATTAAAATATTTGTATACGCACCGACAGCCACCGCATAGGAAAAACAACACGGCAGCTTCGTCTTCTAGATTTTCCATTCAGAACATTTTCACGAATCAGTTAAAACACTACCGAATATCTACGTATAAGAATTAATTTATATTTGAATTAATCCAGTCCGATTTTTCAATTGTTTGTTGAACTACTGGTTAATATGTCAAATCATTTTTATCAGTCGAGGATTGGAAAAACCGAACGCTTACAGCAGTTTTTGCAAATAACAAAAACTCCCACAAGTCTTTTCAAATGCTTGGATAAAATTTACAGAAAATTGGTGTCTTAAGATCAGGTTTCAATAACAATTTAAGGACGTTCGATACACCTCTTGCGGGGCGGGCGGTGTGGAGAGTACGCCTATGTTTATACACGGGAGTCTTGTTGTAGTACCAACCTTACATAAATTAATTTCAGCGAACTAAGTATGCTATTTAGAATGAAATTTATACAACACATATTAGCTTGCATATTTTTTTCGTGTTTAATACACGTCAGTTCACTTTTTATTTGAATAAAAGCGTCTATTTATTCATTACGAGCTTGTAAAATTATGGATGAAATCTGGCAACATTGCCATGGCGTGGTGGTAAAAGTTGGGTCAACTGTCATTACTGCCAACTTTGCGCGAATTCCGTAAACATGAATGAACAACCAAGGTACAAAGGAAAAGTAATGAATGAAAAGTAATATAAAATGAGTGTAAAACAGAATGTGGATTGAAGAGAAAAAAATAAAATGTGCAAACAGAGAATCCATATGATAACTATCAAGAAGTTCAGTGTATGATAGTGAGACGTCGACTTGTCAAATTGAAGATTATGACAGAACATCTATACTGTTCGTTTTGCAAAGAGATCCTTTCAATTTTTGTTTCAAATTGCTAGTATATTGCTTTAGATCACGAAAAATTTATTTAATATTAATTATTACTACATATATTTTCGACTGGAATAATTTTATAATCTATAATCGAGCTACTCAAATATAACACATCTGTCGAAGCATTAAATACAGCGTACAGTGTTGCCATATTTCCTTTCATTGGATCAGATGTTTGTTCAAATTTGTCAAAACGTTATCTATTCATTCCATTATCTCAATAATTACATTGTAAGTGCATATTTTTATTGTTTTAAAATGTTTAGTAATATTTAATTCTTTAATTACAATTTTATTTTCCCGATCCTAACCATTTTTAAGAGTAATATTCATGTTTGATTAAAGTTTTTCCCAACGCCCATAAGAGCTCGTGTAAAAGAGCATAATTTTTAAAATCATTTTTCAAAAAAACTACGTTGTCAATCGATCTGATATTTTTACACAAGTCAGTTTGCATATTTATTAACAGATTTCAATTGCTTTGAAAACATTCTTACCATTTTTCTTTTGGTATCGAACCTCCTTAACTTTTGGTCAGGTAATTCTTTTTTGCAGCAATACATTTTTAAATTTTGCTTGGAAAATTACCTGAGAATAATTAATTCAAAACAATGTATCTAATTCTGAGTAAAAATTTGAGCGTAAACTGACACCAGAGGCGGACATACTGGGAATTACAGTCATTAACAACCCTTTTATTTCGACGCTAATGGATGTTTTGGAAATCGGACAAGCGCTTTTAATTACAGTCGGCATTTCTAAGAAAAAAGACTTTATTTTAATCGAAAAATGATCTATTCCTCAGTTATTTGTTAATTAAAAATTAGTCCACAGTATGCTGCAGTACTTGTCCTATGGAATAACAAAAATGTAAACAAATATCATTGTAAAACATTTAGTAAATTTCAAGACGATTGTTTAAATGTGTCGACTTTGTAGTACAAAGATAGTATTGTACTTAAATTCTAGCTCGAATTTCAGTAATTACGAATCTCTTAAAACACGAACTTTTAATCAAATTATGAATTTGAAAAATATGTAATTAAAGTATCCAAAGATTCACGTCGTCCAAATAATCATACGTATTAAAAATCAAATTTCAGTCATTTTTAAATGCAAAAGTGCAAAACAAATTACAACATATGCTCAAAGTGTCCACCACCATTTTCGATGAACGCACGACACCTTCGAATCCAACTTTCGCGCACTCGCTGAGAAAACACCTCAAGAAAAGGAAATAGTGGTAGGTAAAAAACACTCAGACACGGTCCAATTCCAGATACCAGTTGAACTGCGTATTGTTGGTTGTTGGACACCTTGGTACCTCATGGTAACCGCCGCGCCCTTGTCACATTGCTAGATATGAATTTTATCGAATTATAAATTGATTACAGCACCAATTATTTGTTAGAATTAAGCATAAAGAAGTTCAAAAAAGTGATAAACATTGTATTTTATGGTATTCTATGCACGCAGTTATGTCAATATTCCTTAATTAATCCAACTTTTGTACATCAAGTTGAAGATTTTGATTACATCTCGAAAATGAAGAGAGTTGGTACACATGTGTGCACGAACTTTTTTATATTAGTTTGTGACGTAAGATTCACCATTAAATGTGTTAATAATAATTAAAATAATAACACAGGTACACAAAAAAAAATTACATATACTTATACTTTTTAACAGAGTATGACACCTCCCTGTATTTTGAACCGCTGAAGACGATGGAGCCATGAAAAATGCTTCATCACGTTAAGTATCTTTCCCTAACCTAAAAAAAGTAGCTAAAAATCATTGGTAATGTCGATTTTTTTGTTAAAATAGGTAAGATTATGAAATTAAAGTACATAGACGTGTTAATAGGGTCAAAATAAAAAAATTATTCCCGCACTCTTTTCTCTAAAATGCCTCCGTTTGGAGTTACAGCCATTTTAAAGCATTATTAACCCTTAAAGGTCAAACTAGTGCGAATTGGGATTTTGCCAACTTTGAACCTTTACGTCTTCTTTATTTGCTAACGAAAATAACGTATTCAAAACTGAGGTAAAATATTCCGAGAAATCGAATAATGTTATTAATTAAAAAAAATAATTTATTAATAAAATATGCGATTGAAAAAAAAACGTTTTACGAAAAATGACTAAATTCGTATTTTTTATGCATTCATTTTATTTCTAGATTTAATGATATAACTTTTGTCCACACTAAAGTCACTCTGGTGCAAATTCGCACCGATCGGATTCTTCACTCTCTAGTTTGGCCGACAATGTAGAAGGAATTATCGTAATGGAGAAGCTCTCGGTAGCTGCTACCTGACAAACGTAGCTGTTAAAAAAAAACGGTGGTGCGAATTCGCACTAGTGTGATCTTTGAGGGTTAAAATGCCTATAACTCCTCAAGAAAGCATTTCAGAGAAAAAAATGCACGAATTAACTTTTTAATTTGACCCATTTAATACGCCTTAATCTCAAAATTTTAACTGTTTTAACAAAAAATCCAGATTTCCACTAATTTTGAGTCATTTTTTGAGGTTAGGGAAAAATCCTGCCGTGATGGAGCATTTCTGGTTGTCTTCAGAGAGTCAAAATACGTATCATACTCTGTTAAAAAGTATATAAAAAAAATTATGTCATTAATACAGAAAAAAAATAAAAAATAAAAATAAATAAAACTACTGTGGTATTTAAACCGTTTTTAAATTTTGATTATTTTATTTTCTTGGGTGCAATTGGGGTGATATCAAAAATAAATGTACCAAATTTCAAAAAACCGCCCAACTGCTTAAACTCCAATAAATTTTTTGCACCTATCTCCGCTTCAAGAGGCGTTAAATAAAAATACAAATAACACTTTCGTTCTCATTTCAACATTATGACAACATATTTCACGCTGCTCCGGATTAAAAAGAACCGATATTATTTTAAATTCTGCTTCCGCTAAAAAATCGCGACCAACAAGCCAGCAAGGAAAATTTACGCCCGACCCGTGTGCCACAAAAAAAAATAAACAAGGAAACCGCCGATTATCAAACGAAAACGATAATTGGATTGACCTCATTCCGGCTGGCGTTTTTGGGTGGCTCGCGATTCGTCCCTCTCTCTCTTTCTCCCTTCTCGGATTTAGCGCACCAGCCTATATCTAGTCCTTGGTCTCGAATTGTGCCCGCGTTTAGATAATATAATAATTTTGTCGCTCGGGACGTGAATTATTAATGCGTAATACGGTTTTAAGATGTAACATTAACATACTTAGGGAAGAGCGATTTACGACGTGTTGTTTCATAGAAGTGGACCGAATTTATTAATAGGACGAAGCGACCAGATGGTAAATGTGGCGCTCCGCATGGGTTGTGCTAGTAAAAAAGCAGGAAAATTAAAAATCCTCTAATAATATTACTGAAAAGTAATACTTTCACTAGATTACGTGTCAAGATTGTGTCTTTCACCACTTTGTATCACTCTTTTCAAAAGATTTAACTCCTAGTTTGTAGTTTTTTTGTGAAAAAAAGATCCATCATTCGTTATTTATGCTAGTTTTCTAGGTAGTCTTTCCGATATCAATTGAAGACCATTTGTTCCCATATTTATTTAGTCATACTTATATACCTACAGGTCTGGTCGAACTAAACGTGGAGGTAGTAGAAATGTATATGCCTAGTTGAAGGATGCACGCGGGCAAACGGGGCACAAACAGCCGCACTGGGTGACCGGCCATAAATTTCAGTTGTTGACTAATTGCCTAGCAGTGCAGTGTAGTAATGCGAAATTATTTTATTGTTGATTATTACATAAACAAACAACATTTCCTGGCAAGGATATGTTCATACTTTCCCGTTGGTTCTTACCGAGCAGTAATATATTTTACTGAAAATATAAATGTTTTTTGATATGTTATAACCAAAATTTACCATCAATATAATAAAATTGTTTGGGACATAAATAATTAAAATATGTTGTTGGCCAGATGAACATATAATAGAAATTTTCTTCACATTCTATACAAAATATTATTGTTATTTTTACCTTTCTTAAATTTTTAGGTGATTTTCAGAAGGCTACAACTTAGGGAAAAATGGTCGTATAGCAATAAAAAAAAAGCAAATTGAAGCTCGGAACTTTGTAGATTCAGGATTTGAAAGTTAAAAATCTTAGTTCATCACAAGATGTTCTTACAATTTTTTGGGACATTTTTTTCGATGCAAGAAATTTGATTCAAAATAAGGTAAACAATTGCGTCTTTAAGAATATTCGCTAAACTTGATATAACTTTTTAAATAATACATAGACTAAGGATATTTTCGGGTTTATTTAACCTCAAAGAATCCCGAAAAACCCACAAGAGCTCAAACCACTGATATTTTTCTTTCATTATGATCCGAATGATCGAAATGGTAAATTAACAGATAAATTTTGCATCTTTCATTTATTTTTTAAATTCAATTTTTTTCGCAAAAACCCTATTTCTTTTTTCATTAAATAATGTTAAATATCGAAAAAAGAAAAAAATAAACAGAATTTCAGAAAAAGAATTAAAATGGTACTTTGAAATTACATCACTATAAAACATTTTCAACTCTATTATTATTATTATTTCAATTTGAAATATTAAAAACTACAGCAGCTTGTAATAACGTTTCTTTAGTGCCCATTATGACAGCATAGTAATAACTGTTTAAAATTTGGATAATGTATGAATGAATACTAGCTATCAAAATGACGTTTGCAAAAAATCGGAATATTCATTAAAACTTACCATTTCATAAGAGAATTTGCTCAATCCATGTCAAAATGTGTGTAAGACAAAAAAGTGCCTTTATTGCAATAAAGAACTACTGTTTATACTTTATTTATTTCAGGCTAGGGAACATAAAAAAGAGCATATAAAATGTACCCGAATTTATGACATTAATTCTATGACTTCAGTCAAGTTTAGACAAATGACTGACTAACTTTAATTTTTTCAAGTTTGCTGGAAACCTTGCACAGTTTTTTTTTAATAGTAATGCTTTTAAATATGTACAACTTTCCTAATAACATTAAGTTATTTGTGTGACACAATTTCCGATTCTTTTCTCTTTATTATTGGGTATTAATATTAGAGAAATTAATAGCCTTTGCGCTAAAATGATCAGTCAAGGGTTATCAGCTTTGCCTAAGCTAAAATCCAACACTGAAGAAACGTATACCAGAGGCATTTCACTATACATTGTGATTCAGGTTTAATCTGGATGATTTCAGGAATCGATAGAACAGGTTAATTATTTCCTAATTCCTATGGCGTTGAAATAGAATTTCCCCCCCCTTTTCCCTCATAACTTTTGAACCAGTCATCCGATTGTGGTGATATTCGGAACACAAACACTCCATATGATCTTACATAAGCTTCTAAAGTTTGAACCAGCTACCCCCCTTAGAAGTGTATTTTTGTGCTACCCCCCTCCTACATTATTTCAAAACTTCAAATAAATTAATTAATTTCAATAAAAAACAGCTGCACACCACTTTTGTCTCGTTAATTTTGAAACTCTTGCGTATCTTTTTTTTTTCGAGGTTTGGCCTTGTTCGTAAAAATCATCGTTGAAACGATGCGATTTAGGAAATAAGTTTATATCATGAAGAACATTATTTTAACCTATTCTATCGATTCCTGAAGTTATCCAGATTAAACCTGAATCACCCTGTATATGAACTTACTCCAAAAAGTTGTTAAAAGTTTCGAGAATCTATCTATTATTGTCTTCTTTTCCGTTTTAATTATTTCTAGCAATTTAAATTAGTTGGTTTTTCTCCATTTCCATAGTTAGAGAGATCATATGACGTTAATTCTATTATTACTTACTTCATCCTTTAAAATTTATAGCCTACAATGATCCAAAGCCATAGAATAATTTGAAACACATCTTTTATCATTCAACAAAATAGTCGGAGTCTCCTTTAATTTTTTTTTAACCGTAGTAACTTTCTTCTCTAAAATTTTGGACCAACCACATTGAATTATACGATCGTTTTCCCAAGATTATTTTTGGTTAGGAAAAACTAATAACCCTGACCTTTTTGGCGCAAGGTTTATTTCACTAGTTTTTTAAATTTTTTCACAAGTGGAAAAATATCCAATAAATAAATAAAAATATTAACAATTAAAAATATATACATCATATTCTAACTATTAAACCAAATACGTTTGATGAATAAAAATAAAAAAAAAATCAGAAAAATAATCAAAACTCAAAACTCTCCCTAGGTGCCTTATTTGACATGTAACTTTACCCTTCTCTTTGAGCAGTGTGCAACAACTCTTAAATATACAGAGTGTTTCTGAAATAAGGGCGTTCCTTTAAAGGGTGATAAAGGGCATGAAAATGAGCAACTTTTATTCAACAACCGATAGTCTTCTATCTTGTGTTTTCGGGTAAATTTATTAAAAATGTTAACCATAAATGAAGTCGACCCTGTGCATCTTGTGCACGTGCGTTGTGTGTTGCAGTATCACTTACCCGGCGTATAAAACTAACAGTACTATGTGGCGTGTACTACGTGAACAATTATTACACCCCCATCATGTACAAAGCGTTCAGGCATTAGACAACAATGATTTTCAGCCCCGTGTGGAATTTTGCCAGTGTTTTCGACATCAAATAGCACAAGATCCGGATTTTACATGCAATGCGCTTTTTACGGATGAATGTTGTTTTACTAGAGACTAAATTTTCATAACATTCACTATTGATGTGATGCAAATCCTTAAGTTGTGCAGAAATCTCGGTTCCAATAACGGTTTTCAGTAAATGTGTGGTGTTTTTAGTGACAAAATTTTGACCGTCGTTTGGAAGCACGTTTATTAGCACTTTGAACAATTTTTTTAGAGCATATCGTCTATTAGTAAGTAATTCGTTTATTCGTTCAATTTTGTTACTTTTAAACGAGATCTGAATAAATTTCAGCTATTTCGAACACATATAAACCGTCAAAACCGCCATCAGCGCTGCGGCGCGCGGCAGCTTCGATATCAAAGGAACAAATATTCATGTGAAAACATTTTTTTCAATTCAAAACGTTTTATAGTCTGTTTAGAAATGAAAGAGGGTAATAAAAGCTTATTATGTATGCAAATCGTAAATAAATGTAGTACTGGTGCTTATATTCAATATTTTTATATTATGTATTATCGGTATAGGATGAGGTGTACTTTTAAAAAAACTTTGCTAAAATTTAATCCCCGACAATCCGTCTTTGTCTATGCCGCTTCAATTTCTCGGTCCATTTCTCTTATAAGTAAACAATATAAAAACAGCATTTCAAAACATGAGGCTACTTTAAGCATCATAACCGGGTTAAGAGGGTTTTTAGTAATTCAAATAAAATTATTCAATATTATTATCAAAATATTTATTTAAATTTAATGAATAGACTTTTATTCCACACAAAAATATATGTATTTTGAAAATTCAAATTATGGTGAGTAAATGTAGTGTTGTATAAATGTACAATAAAGAAAATAAAAAAGTAGGTATATTAAAATTCATCCTCTGAATATTCTGATGAATTATCTTCGTCTCCTAGATTGATAACGATAGGTTCCACAGTAACGTCAATTAAATTATCGAGTTCCCACATTTTCTCCTCTTCTTTTTGTACATGATGTATACATCTTTGCCAGTTATCTGCAGTTACTCGTTCCAAGGAATTTTTTAACAAAATTTTCACGTCACTTAATTTAAACGTCGTATTATTTCGCGCTACATCTCCTTTTACCTGCGCCCAGACTAATTCGATTGGGTTAAGTTCACAGTGATAAGGTGGTAACCGTAGTACCGTTATTTGGCGATTTGTTGCCATTTCATCGATAACATATTTTTTCTGATCTTTATTAAGATTGACAAGTGTCAAAAGTTCCTTTTTCACCATATTTGTTTCAAAAGAAATGTTTTTTCCGGATAACCATTGAATTATATCGGCTTTCCTCCAAGCAGTCGTAGGCGTCCGCTCGGTCTGCCGTGAATGGTAACTGGCATTATCCATGACAATTACAGACCCCGGAGGAATAAGATCCAACATCTGTGTAAAATACTCTTCGAAAACATCTGCGTTCATGTCTTCGTGATAGTCACCTGTATTTTTAGATTCAAATAAAAGTAAACCGCCATCTACAAAACCACTGGCACTACCTATATGTGTCACTATTAATCTTCGCCCTTTACCTGAAGGTGCCTTGAACCCTGTTGAAAGTCCATCCAAAAATGCTTGTCGAAAACTTTTTACATTTTTATCTTGCCATACTTTTGTTACAGTATATCCCTCGTTGACCCAAGTTCCGTCTAGATAATAAATATTCTTCCCTTCGTCACGGAATTAGCATTAGTGTTACCCGATAATTACCTGAAACGAAATATTACCACGCCCATGGCCGGTTCTTATCTCGGGGTTTTATTACTCTCTTTCATTTCCAAACAGACTATAGACCATTGTTGCTTAATAAAAGTTTCTTATTTTCGTGACCTCAATCACCTTTTCCAAGCAACGCACTTATTACAGAAACACCCTGTATTTTAATGTCTCAAAAACATGTTTTAGTGTTACCAACGGTACAGCTAAGAGGAAACATCGAAGCTTGTGCACACAATGGGACATACCTACATGTGTAACAATGGACGTAAAAATTAAAAAGTCAACAAACGCCTCGACCGGTGCTCGCGGCACTCAGCACACCAGCAAGGTAGATAGATGGAGGCCAACTACAACATCGACAGAGAGAATGTACAAAAAAAACAAACAAACACTTAAAAAAAAAGGTCACCGGATACCGGCGCAGGCCTAAAAAAAGGAAACAGTGTAGTACACAGGTAGAGAGAAGCAATCGACTTACCGAGATTTAAACATAACCTCAAAAATGCTATCCCAGGACACGCCCGACGTCACCAGTTGGTCCATCACACGGGGTGAACCTTATCTTTGGGGCCAGGTAGTGATTTTTAAGCGTCCGCCTGAGAGGTTCGTCGCTTTTATGTGTGTGTGTAAAATGATTAATAGTGAAACCTTTACTGCTATCTAGCCACCCTAAAAGCAGACCAGATATTTTAGATATATTTTTTATTATCGTTAGGGGCAGTTTCTACACAAAGGTAGTCTGTTATTCGGGTTAGAATAGGCCGTAAACTCTCCCGTCAGGTACCTGATAAATTACAACGAAAAAAACGCCAATTTTATTGGACAAGTCGATCACTTCTTTCAACCGAAAGCGCGACTACGAACTGAAATAAAAAAACAATCGTCCACGGAGTGCCACGTAAAAAAAACTAATTTATATCGATTTTACATCATCCTCGTATTTATCCATAAAATTAGTCTAGACGCCGATTTCAATGTGGACTACGTTTAACATTAATTTGAGCCTTCCGAGTTATTTTTACGTGTATTTCTGACAAATATGCTTTATCAGTATCGTAAACTTTATCATTAGACATTTTGAGGGCGTAAATGCTTACATAAAAGATTTCTACAAGAATAATTTAAGTAAGGAAATGGTTTATAAAAGTGCTCCAACATTATAAATTACACATTTCAATTTTATCCATGTACTCTTGTAAATACAGGGTGTCTCATAATTAGCTGCCAACCCTGAACAGGCCGATTCTATGATCAAAACTAAGTAAAAAAGTTCATATGAACATGGGTCCGGAAATGCTTCCTAAGGGCACAGGGACCCATTGAAGAGGGAGGAATGGAAATCATTTTTTTGCAATATCTCTCAATCGCGTTGTGATAAATGAATGAAATTTGGTATACACAGCTAAATTTTGATGAGCAATTTGATGGACTAATCCATTTATTTCCACAAGGTCCATTGGGGTGGGTACGGGGGGGCCCTTGGTACTTTGCGTGTGTAACTTTTTCATCTTTGACTTTTTAACAAATTGGACAGCAAATTCCGTTTTCCCGAACTGTTTTACGTTAAAAAGGTACTCTTGTTTCAAATCGTTATCTTTAACGGTTTCTGAGAAAATCGCTCTTGAATTAATCCCACTTTGGTCAATTTCATAGTAATTTAAACAAAAAATAATAATAATAATTTTCCTTTCCTCTCTTTTCCATTTAAAGGATTAATTTTTATTTAATTTAATTTTTTATTATTATTTTTTTATTAAAACTAGATTAAATTGAAACAAAATATTTTTTTTTGTTTAAATTACTATGAAATTGACCAAAGTGGGATTAATTCAAGAGCGATTTTCTCAGAAACCGTTAAAGATAACGATTTGAAACAAGAGTACCTTTTTAACGTAAAACAGTTCGGGAAAACGGAATTTGCTGTCCAATTTGTTAAAAAGTCAAAGATGAAAAAGTTACACACGCAAAGTACCAAGGGCCCCCCCGTACCCACCCCAATGGACCTTGTGGAAATAAATGGATTAGTCCATCAAATTGCTCATCAAAATTTAGCTGTGTATAACAAATTTCATTCATTTATCACAACGCGATTGAGAGATATTGCAAAAAATGATTTCCATTCCTCCCTCTTCAATGGGTCCCTGTGCCCTTAGGAAGCACTTTCGGACCCATCTTCATATGAACTTTTTTACTTAGTTACTTATCATAGAATCGGCCTGTTCAGGGTTGGCAGCTAATTGTGAGACACCCTGTATAGTAAAGGTAATAAACTGGCTAGTGTTGCCAAATTAAAAATGCATTAACACCCTCGAACAGGTCGATTTTTGGTTTAATAAAGGCATACTTTGATGTAATTCCACCCTAATGCCAACACCTTATACCAACTAAGCGTTCAATTGCAGTACCAAATAGCGCTGAAAGCAACCCATTTAAGATCGTTTAAAATTGCCCAATCAAGAAAGTAAATAAAGTGAAATTGAATTTTTAGATTTTTTTTACCATAAATGATTTTTCTATAATTGATAGACGTAAAGTTACCATCAAAACCACTAAATCTCAATCCTGGGGATTTCTTTTTATGGGTACATCTTAAATTCAAATTGTAAAGGCGTATTTCCACGACGCGGGGTTCGGCGAGCATACTAGATCATGTATAAATCTGCTATTGGCAAAATAAGATTCGGTCAAAGCAAAGCAGCTTAATTTATGAACGAGTACACTTTACGAACCTTGTGTCATAAAATATAGTCTTAATACAACTAAATTGTTGCATTGTTGATGAATGTACAAATTCTTACTGAATTTTTCAAAAGTTACAGACGAGGTCAGGCGCGGATCCAATGGGTAGGAAGGGGGGGGGCGATGAGAGCGATCACACCCCCCCCTCCCTAAATGGTCCAAAAAAATCTTTAGTGCAAACAAAGCAACAAAGAATCAACCATAAAAATAAACCCCAAGAGCTCCGTACCCCACAATATTATAAAACCAATAGCCCTATACTAAAATTCTAAACTTTAAGCTTCTAAATCTACCTACTCCACGAGCGAACCAAAAAAAGCATCGTCTAGAATCATTTTCTTAGTAGTTCAGTTTTCTTCACTGCACAACTTTTTTTTACGTCACCTGCACCCCAAAATACCGTCTTTGGATCCGCCCCTGATTGAGACACGAAACAAACTTCCATTCGCAAGTGCAAATTTTAGTTTTTTAGTTTTTTTTACTTCTCCAGACAGATAATTTCAATCACGAAGTAATTCGACAGCTTTTACTATTTACTTTAAAAAAATATTAGTATTAAGGAGCAAATTCATACACCAAAGAACGTCAACTCAAAATGTTTTTTCTACTTTCCGTATAAAATAATGAATAGAAAATTTAACAACTAGCTTTACATGTAAAAAAGTGGCTAAATTTTATTTTATTTCTTCATCTAAAGCTGGTAGAAACAAGAACAGATCATTTAGTGAATATTTTATATATCTTATTAGATAATTAATTATTAATGACTAACTTATCAGTGGATTTAGTTCGATAGTACACCCAGATATTTGGTATCAAACAGCAGTGCCTACACATATACAATTTTATTTTCTGAGAATTCAAAAACATTTTTACTAATTTGATGTATACAAATCCGGCCCAATAAATAATAATAATAAGCCGCCCCCTCTCCGCACAAGTCTTCCACGTTTAGGTTAATCTTTGCGATTAGAATTGAAAATAAATAAGACATCATTGCAACTATATTTAAAAAAATAAAATTTGAGAAACTATTTTCCTAAAGTCCGTTTCCTCTTTTAGAAAAAGGTGATAAATATTTTGAGCATGTTCAGAATAAGCAACAGCATGTTGCACTGCAATCAAAAACATTAAACTGAAATCTGAAGATCTCCCTTCCAATGAATTTGCAAAATAATGTTTTTTTTTCTAAGATAGTTTTCTTTGGTTTGGTTTTTCGTGGAAATTTGATTAAATATATTTTTTAAATATTTTTTTTTTTGTTATCGGTTTGTTATCGGTTATCTTGCTTCTTTTCTTAATTTACCTACTCATAAACAATTTATATTTTGTTTCGTTTTCTTGTTTTAAATAAAAATGCATACTTAATTACTTCTCCTTAATTTGCCCTTGAGCTGTTCTAATTTGAAATTTCAATTCATCCAGAATATTAAAATTTTGTTGAAATATTTTATTTTTATGCTATTATTCCAGCAAAATGTATACGGAAAAATATTGTCATAGATAATACTTCTTCACATCAATTTTCTCAACATTTTGCTTCTAAAAAAGAGTTTTTCTCCAATTTCTACACTTTTATTCTTCCTAAATTTTCAAATCTTTATTGACAACAGCATCAGACAAGGATTTTTTATTTATGTGAAAATTAATTTTCTAAAATTCAACCTCTAATGGGCTTATTTTCCGTAAGTATTTAACCTCTCAAATATGTGGTGAAAAAATCAGGTCGATAACTCAATCAACAGTCATAAATACTTACGCAAACCATCTGTGACGTCACACCGTTCGAATAACTCGAAGGGTCTATAAGTTACTAGTCTCAAGTTATTGATTTTTGGTATTGTTTATCTTTTCCTTATTTGCGGTTATTTTTATTAAACTATTTTTGCCCAACCAAAAATTGCACATTGAAAACAGCAGATTCATTTGAAGGTAAGTCCATATTTTTGAAAAATGATATTTCTGCAATACATATATGTTTAAAAAAGGGACAAGTTACATGTCACTTATCCCCTTCTCGCACCACCTATGCGTTGGTATATTGCGCTTGGAATTTGTTCCGGCCAGCAATATAAGGTGAGAATAGAAACGAACGGTATGACGTCACAACACGGTTCCGTGTTAATTATTTTGAAGGAGAAACTGTTGAAAAAAAATATGACTTTCGCACATCAACTAACTACGATATATACATTCCGAACAATAATTAAAAAAATATATGTTAAATGAGTTTTCCCCATTTACGCGATACACCCCGTAGACTAACCGTCAGCGATCAAATTAATCGATCTGTCGCAAACCGAATATGTCCCAACTCGACTTTGAGAACGCGTACTTATCGCGGAAAAAAAAACCGTCGCGCGTACGCGACAATTGGCGACGGAGACGCGGCTGTGCTACAAAAAGTTGAGCGCGAGCGTCGTTACATAATTTTTTTTTAACCCTGAACCGACACAATGGTAATCGCGCCCGTTTACAGAGATAATGGCCGGCCTTCGCTGCGGATATGGAGCCGGTTAATGGTGCGAAAAGCGAACCGTCTATTTATTTCGCGACCGACCGCCGAATAGACGGCCTCCCGGTTACCGTTATCGCGACAGCGTCACCTTAATTGTCTTTTTATTGTCATTAATAACGCCGTAATACCCCGCTTTGGGAGCGGCCGCTGTACGGGGTGTTGCGCCTTTGCGAGGCGACCGATGTTACATACGGGCTGTCCCCATTTGAAGAGGGAAAGTTAAATTTTTTCATATTTTAAAATTATTTTTCATTACACAGGGTGTCCCAATTCTTCTAGGCGTTACCTAACTTCGTTCTCGTAAATGGACGACTTGTATACAGAGTGTCCCAGTATTTTTTTAACTCTAACAACTATTAAACATCTTGTACCTTTGACAATATCGTTTCAAAACGTATTTTTTTTCTAAAAATCTTATGTTTATACAGGGTGGGCCATTAGTGTGAGAAAGTAAAATAACTCCCTTGTTATTCATAATACAGAAAAAATGTTTATATAAAAGTTGTACAGAATCGAAAAACCTAAAGGAAAAAATCAATTTGAAACATGCAAGGCGATTAGTAAAAGCGGGACACGCCAAATATTACATTTTTTAAATGGAACACACTGTATATTTTTAAACACAAGGATTTCCGAGAAAATTCTATATATGGCAATATAAACAGTTTAACATTTTAGTGCGGGGTTGCCAAGTTATGTAGAAAATTCTTGGAATTTTGGAAAAAACATGACCTCGAAGAAGTTGTATTAACTTCCAACTACTAACACTTGGAACAAAAATATTTGTCAGAGTCATAGACAAATGTTAGGCAAAGATTCCTATATTAGCTAATATCGATATTTTGTACAGGGCATTTTTTATAATTCGATCATTTTAAGAAATTTCAAACTTGATTTTCTAAAATTTTTCAAACAGGGAACACCCTGTATTTTAGTGTTCTATTTTATTCACATATCAGTCCACTTCAACTTTTATTAAGCATGTTCTACACCTAAAGTTGTTAGTTTTTAAGATATGGCAACATTTCTGGAAAAACGTAATTAATTTTTATTAATTTTGGTAGCACGAAATGGCTTTGGAGAAAACTGTCACATTGTGTCAACTTGTCAGTTCATAATTTATCATTCCATTTTCAGTTAATTTTATTATTTAATATTTATTGGTGGTATTCTATAAAATAATAAAAATTAGGATATATCTTAAAAACTAACAATTTTAGATATAGAATATGCTTAATAAAAGTTGAAGTGGAGCGATATGTGAATAAAATAGAACAATAAAATACAGGGTGTTCCATTTGAAAAATTTTAGAAAATCAAGTTTAAACTTTCTAAAAATGATCGTTTTACAAAAAAATGCCCTGTATAAAATATCGATATTAGCTAATATAGGAGCCTTTGTCTAACATTTGCCTATAACTCCATCTAATTACTTTTATTCCAAGTGTTAATAGCTGAAAGTCAATACAACTTCTTCGAGGTTATGTTTTTTACAAAATTCGAAGAATTTTCTACATAACTTGGCAACCCCGCACTAAAATGATAAAATGATTATATTGCCATATATAGAATTTTCTCGGAAATCCATATGTTAAAAAATATACAGGGTGTTCCATTTAAAAAATGTAATCTTTGGCGTGTCTCGTTTTTACTCATCGCCCTGTATGTTTCAAATTAATTTTGTAGTTTATGTTTCTTGATTCTGTATAACTTTTATATAAACTTTTTTTCTGTATTATGAATAACAAGGGAGTTATTTTACTTTCTCACACTAATGGCCCACCCTGTATGTAAATACAAGTGGAAATGGTAAAGGGGCTTATAATAAGCGAAACAAAAAATCTGTAATCACAGTCCAAAAACATGCTCAAAAATGCAAAAAAAATGACTTGCAGCAATGAAAAAGTGACTTCTACAAAAGTTGTAGATTTTTGCATGATCTACAACTTTTGTATTGGATACTTTGTTTGACGTCGAACTTCTCCAGAAATCCCAATGATACAATTTTTCACAATTTTTTAACCCCCCAAATCAACCCTCCATCATATAAAAGACAGTCTGTAGATATATGCTTATATGTTTCCTACTTCAATTTACCATTAATTAATTTTTTATAAAAATTTGTATGAAAAAAAAAACGCAGTTTTTTGCTTATAAAACCTAAACTAACGAAGCAATCTGAATGCCATAAAGAGACAATTTGTAGAGAATCGAAATACGAATAAAACGAGAGATAGATCGATCCGACCGGATAATTAGAAACAAAGAAAACCTGGAAAAATCGGAAAATTTAGCGTTGTTTTTTCTAAATTCATTACTCGACCATTTTTTAAGTTGTAGAGCTGACCCCTCTGCACAAAAGCAGTGAATTATATGTAGCTACTTTAAGTGTGCACAAAGCAGGCGCTATCGGACCATTAGTTTTGGTACAATTGCAATTTGAATTTTTTGCTGCACTATTATGCAAAATTTTTGGATGCGTTCGAGATGATCCGATTTCAATTTTTCAGCCGGATTTTAAAAGTAGAAGTATGATACTACAAAACGTATATTCTAATTTTCCCATAAAATGATGCGAAATAGGTGAAAAATTCCTTCAAACATGCTTAAAAACGGTCGAGCGCGCGTACGCGGTCCAGTAGTGGGGGAAGATCGGGAGATGGGCAGTGGTTCCAAATTTTGGATCATGGATGGCTCCATTTTTTTTTTTTAATGAAACATTATCTGACGAGCACATGTAAAATGTAATTTTCTTTCCGTTTTCTTAAGTTATACTGGGATTTATCTCTTATAGCACGCGAGATTACACGAGGTTCTTCATATCTTTGTAGTCTTCCATTTCGTGCCATTTTCACAAAAATGGTTTCTCTCACAAGAAATTCATTTGCATATTCTTGTAACTATTTTTGTAATATTTAGGTAACTTTTATGTTAAACGAAGTTCAAATATCATTTTCACAGTGCATTTTTTAGCTTTGAAAATTCCATTATAACGTGATTGAAACCTTTGATATTCTCAGATCCGTAATGACTAATTTTCTATTAAATATGAAATGTATTATTGAAACCCAATCCAGATCTACAACAATGCCAAAATATCCACTATTAGTCACTCCACTCAAAGGAATTATTAAATAAAATTACCTTAGTCATTGTTATGTGACTGGTTTACAAATTTTTATATTGTTGTGGTATTCTACAGACTACATGAAGATTTGCAAACAATTTGCACACACAAATGTTTTTTTAAACAAACGCCCCATGCAAAAAACAAAAACATTCACCCGTAAACAAAAGCAAACGTTAATGAAATGTTTTTTGTTTGCCCCCGAACAGAAATAATTTGATCATTTTGGAAAATATTATTTATGCGGTTTCATATTTCAAAGGGCAGACATGAGAGCAGACTACATATTTCTGAATTGAGAAAAGTTGAATAAAAGACGGTGAAGGATGACAGGTTTCAAGATTGGAATAACATCCTGAAATTTTCGTAACAGAGTTTAAAATAAATGCAGAGTTCCGACATGTTTTTAAAATGACAAATACAAAATTTAGATTTCCAACATCTGGATGGCCGTTTTTTTGTGAATAAATATGTTTGCGGGCAAATATTTGCATTTAAAACATTTGTTTTCCATCTTCGACCAAAAACAAATAGCACATAACGCATTTGCATACATGTTTTACCCAATTTTTTTTATACAGGTTTTCATGTGTTTACAAACAAATGTACATGCGAAGACCTGGACTAGGCTTAAATAACGCTGAAGACTGTTTCGTTCGTGCTTGATCGAGTTACATTACAGACTAATTTAGCACCCTATATATGGGGTGTTAAAAGAGTAAAACAACGTTCAAATTGATTCTATAACGCGGGCTTAAAAAATAACTATAGCCTTTGCATTTCTACACTTCGAATCTCGAAACACAACTCAAAAAAATCCAACGGCATTGTCCCTTTGCACAGCTGCTGAGCGGTACCTTTCCATTAAAAATTTTATTAAATCAATGTGGACTAATGAATTATTTATTGGTTCGCGGTACAAATGGTTGGAAACACATTATCTCCCCTTCCAGAGCATTATGTTATCATTTATTATTTTTCCAACCGCCTAATAGCGTTACGGTGTCGCCCTATTGGGGTTAGATAGATAAAAGAATACAGGATCAATACTGGTATTGGGTCAATTTTTAAATTATTTACTGCCACTACATTAATCTCACATTCACAGAGTTAAAGCTTATATTTATGAGTAAATTTGAAACTACCAATAATTCTTTTCCTGAAGATTAATTTTATAAAAACAAAAACTTTTTCTCGTATATTTGCCGATGTTTCCATTACATATTTAGTCTTTCTCATTTTTTTTCTAAACAATAATGAATATTGTCTGTAACGCTTGCAGACAAAGATAAGTTTCATTTAACGGATTTTGCCGAACACCTTGCTTATTATACAACGATAAAGTTGACTGACAGGCTATTTACGGATACGTCAATATTGTTAATACCACCTAGCCTATCTTTTATGAAAAAAAAAAACTGAGCAGTTGGCGCAGGTGTCTAAGCTCGGTGCAGCTTTAGACCACCATCATCATCGTCCAACTATGGGGGGCATTAAAGTTATGTTTAGATATACGTTAGGCGTATGTTTTGCCGAAGATGGACATGATTAATATGGCTCGATGCAAATAATTCACGTCTTAATTACATTTGTTTGAGTATTAACAGTTCTTTCATTTCAGAAAAAATTCTATGCCAATACACTCTTGTGTACACGGTGACTCAAATTCGATGGGATTTCACGAGATCTCAGAAATTACTAAAATTTAAGAAAATGACACGCCTTCCCCAGACAAATTCAACTGTTGAATCTAGGCCTGGTCAGAAAATCGATTTATCGACTCGAATGGATTTTATTTTTGAAGCGATTTATCGATTCGCAGAAAAAATCGAATCGGAATATCGAATCGAAATATCGTCGATATCAACATCTTTTTTTTTATTATTTGCCGATATGTTTGGTAACAAGCACATTTATGTTTTATTGTTATTGCAATTAAATATTCCCCCGTTTCCTTCTATTCCATTCGATTCAAAAATACAAATCGATATACAATTTTTGTTTCTACGTCTAAATAAATGTCTATTCAACTCGACAATTAGTTCGATTCGGATTGATCAGTCATTCGATATTTCGATTCGATTTTTTCAACGGATCGATTGAAAAATCCAAACAAAATTATACAATTCGATTAATCGATATGAATCGATTTTCGATTCGTCAAAAAAAAACGTATTTCGCAAATCTCACGGGCCTAGTCAAATCAGATATTTAACATCTTTCGAGATTTTAGTGGTATTCACTTTCTTGACATTTTCGACCACCTCTCTATATCGCTAAATGCGATAGACTTTAAAATAAAAACTGCCTTATATGAACTTTTCGTCGTAAAAACGATTGATAATTTTTTAGTAAATTTTGTGATAACAAAATTATGAAGAATCTTACATTTTTTCAAATGGAAATCGTGGTTGACTGGATTGGAAAGACACACATATTTTATCTGCTTTCCAATGTCATACTTATTTCGACAGTAGTTATCGAAAATAAAGAAGTTTTATGTATAAAATACATAAGTATATTTCTAATTTTATGACAAACAATTTATAATTCATTTCTTTTAATCGAAGTTCTATCTGTTACAGGAATTTACAGTGAGAATTCACTTTAAGAAATTGCGAAGTTTCACTTTACACGAGGTCACCACGCAATTAAAACAAATTAAAATACATATTTACGATAAAAATAACTATTTTAAAATTATTATTTAAATACCTTTTTGGTCCGCTCCTGGTCGCTGACCCACAAGGTTTATCGAGAGTGAATCTTGACCTACAGTAGTATTCGGTCATTAACCTAGTTTTTAATATTTGTTAACGTTTTCACTATGATTTATAATTGAATATGAGTTTTTAATATTATACTCAATTCAGTTTGTAGTACGTATACCTAGTGACATATTGCTTTTCAAAGAGTACCTATTTAAAATGACAGTACGGCTAAAAAAAAACGTCATGGCACTTTTTTAATAAAATGGGGAACCGTTGCCCTTTAATTTTGAAACAAATTGCAAAATTTGAGACGAATGCGGAAATCAGCCGTTTCTCTTCAACGTTCCAACGCTCTGTGGTGCGCCGGCGTCGTCCCAGTCAGCAAATGCGATTCAAAGTAGGGCGCCGAACTAACGGGAATTGAGGGGTAGGTAATTTGCTTATTTTTTTAAGTCGTGTAATTTTTTTTTTTGATTTTCTGTCTTTATTAGGTCCTCCGAATACACGGTTAAAAATTGACGTTATAACTGAATCACCCTGTATAGATTAGTAAAATTAATGCAAATATAATGAGACGCAACTGTACAAGGTGTTCAATATTCAGAGAAGCTTAAAAAAACGAGACGCTTTATTCATGAAACCCATCGAATTCAGTCACTCTCTCGCGACAAATTTCGGCTCCCCCTCACCTCGAGCGCTAATTATTCCCATTGCTCACGTACGGTCTATTACGTGAGCCTAATTCAATTCGTTATTTTTAGAAATTGAACGGCCGCGGAGAGAAAGTTTCGGAACACTTCGAAAGCTCACACCACACATAAAAAAAAACAATTTCTCCCTCTGACCAGAAGGAAGCAGTAAACTGCTCGTTAGAGGACGGCTACGAGGAGGGCTTCCAATCCGTCAACGTCTTTCTCTCCAGATAAGTAGAACTAACAAGAATTAATCGATTGTCAAGAAATCGTACCGACGGGTTGAGAAAAATTATGTATCTGGTTATTTGTAAAAACCTCAAGTATGGTGTTTGGCAGTGTTTATTTCTTGCGATACGCTCAATCATTAATGTTTAAGTTCCTTAATACTAATTATATTTATTGTTATTAATTTTATACTAAATTTAATTCGTACAAAACTATTTTATCAAATTTACAAAATATCGAACACAACTTCAAGAAAGAAGTATTTAAAATTAAGACGGTCCAAAAACGATTTTACGGAAAATTTCGACAGCTAAAAGTACTGTAAATTTTAATACTTTTTAACGCGTTATTTTTGAGATTTTTGAGGTTAAAGGGTTTGAAAAAACCATGACTCTCGCCTTCAACTGCAAACTTCTAGCAGCGACATCTCTGTTAATTTCTATACGACACAAATAAAAAAACAAAATATTTTGTGAAAAAAAAAAAATACTTTTGTACCTATTCTTGAACATTTTTCGTATCTTTTTTATTTTTAGTTATTTTCAAAAATATGCTACTTTTTGGAATACATTTTTTTTTCAATCAAAACGTAATATTTTCAAAAATATGCATTCTAAACCGCATAAACTTACATAAAAAATGTAAATTGTAGAAGGATTACCTTTAATTTTAAATGTCGTGAAAAATTCATCAGTTTTTGTAGTTTTTTTTTTCGAAAAAGCGAATTAAGTTTTAATTTGATCATAACTGTTAATTTTTATGCTAATAACTTAAAGTCAAATTCATTTTAAAGATATTTACTTTACTTTAAAAAATGTCCTGTGCATTTTTCTTGAAAAATATATTTATTTTTTAGTAATTTTACGTTAAATGCTTCCAATTTAGTTTCTGGCGGACATAAAATTATCTTCAACCAGCCGTATCTCAGCACCTATTGCACCTACATAAATGAAAAAAAAAACTTAATATTTGCCTTTTTCTATAAGCTTCATTTTCTTCGTGGTGCTTCATACAATGTCTATTTTCTGTTATTCGAGAAAAACTACTGAAAAACGTCTTTTTTTTATAAAAAATGTACATTTTGTAAATTTACGTAATTTTTGTAAATATTTTTGGTCTTTTTTATAATTCGCTTGCATTTATTTAGAGTTAAGGTAAATAAATAGCTTCTAAACAGAATTTTATAGACTCAAAAATTGTAATAAATAAAATAACAGCAATAAAATTATTATTTTTTTTACCATAAATATACCGATATCAATATTGATGTTTCATTTTAGTTTTCAAAATAATTACTAATCTTTACATTTATTGAAGAGAATGCGAAGTATATAAATTTGAAAATATTATATGCACTAAAAAATACTTATTGAAACTTATTAACTATATTACCTTTCACAGAATAACAAACTTAATTAGAAAATATTGTATATAATAAAAGAAAAGTTTTACTATCAGATTTTCAGCCCATTTCTTCACGAATGAGAAAACTACTAAATCCCAGTACTTTTATTATCGCTTATTAAATGATATATTAGTCGTTATCATACATTTTAAATCCTACTATATTCTATATTTGCCAGATTTATCTCAATCGTAATGTAAACAGTGAAGACACACTTCATACAGCTGGAAAAGCAGTTCAAAATCAAGTATTTCTTTCTAAATTTTTATTTCGGCATACTAGATGAAAAGTTTTCCTAGTTTAACTCAACCGAGTATACTAAATAAATATTGCAGATAGAAAAAATAAACGTTTATTTAAGTTTATTTACCACTTTTCATTTTAACATATGTTTACCTTCATTTCTGTATAAATGGCAAAAATACTAAATCCCAATACTTAGACTTACAATACTCTTTTATTGGCGTTTATTAAGTGATATATTTATCCATTTGTCTCACTTAGTCTAACCACAACGTATAATTTTATAATTCAAACAGCTGGAACGGCTTTCCTGACAGAAATGCCAATTAGAAAATACCGTATATAGTAACAAAACGTTTATTTAAGCTTATTAACTACCTACTTTTCATTGCAACGTATTTCAATTTCATTTCTGCACGAATTGCAAAACTTCGGCAAAACTACTAAATCCTAATGCTTAAATTTACAATATTTTTATTAGTGCCTATTAAATAATATATTTGCCTATAAAATACACTTCAAATAGTACACATCGCACGCTCCGAACAGCTGGAGAAGCCAATCAAATTCAAATATTCCTTACTACGCTTTTATTACGGTGCACTAAACATGTTTCCCCGTTTCTTTCAATCGAGACGTATTTCCTCGTTGAGTGTTAATTAGATAATACTGTAAATAGTAACAAAACGTTTATTTAAGCTTATTAACTAGTTTTCATTGCAACGTATTTGTTCAACTTGATTTCTGCACGAATGGCAAAACTAATAAATCCAAATACTTAAATTAACAATACTTTTACTAACGCTTACTAAATGATATATTTGTTAATAAAATATACTGCAAATCGTACTATACTCCGTATTTGTCTCATTTAATTCACCCGTAACATAAAATGTTCGAACAAACAAACATCGAATAACTGGAGAAGCCGTTCAAATTGAAATATTTCCTACTACGTTATGATTACGGCACCCCAGATACGTTTTCCCCAGTTTAATTCAACCGCGACGTATTTTCTCGCAGATTTATCCCGCGTTACGATCTTCACCGCGATTTTTACAACCTACTAAATTCGAGAGTCACGCGTCGGAGCGTTTTTTCAACGGCCCATTGTGCGATCCTGCGTCTAGCCGCGGCTAGTTGTTAGAGGCTATTGTCTTCTATTGTGAACGACCGCAACTCCCTGCATACCCTGAATAAGAAGATAATTACACGTTTGCCGTTCGGTCCGATGATTTTCGTACGGCGCATTTTTCACAGAGGCCGCCTTCATAGCGACAAACGGCAAAGTTTCTTATTATTTATGTATTCGATACATTTCTTAATAGATGTTAAGGTTACGTCGGGTTAGGTTTACGTTTTTCTAAACATTATATCTAGAAAAAACTCAACACAACGTAACCTAGCCTCCGTTATACAGGGCTTCTCGAATTGTATGTATCCAGGAAATTTCCGGACACCCTGTAGAAACGCAGAAATAATGACACCTTGCCAAATAAAGTTGCTTTCGTTCAAAACAAAATTTGCATTTCAAAAAGTGAAAAACAAAAATATTTATTTTCGAGTAGCACGTCATAATTTTTTAGGAATATAGTATATCTGGCATAGCTCATATCTGCGCCACTGGTTTCAGTTGAAACTTAAATCTTTTTATGTTGAAAGAAATTTCAATCACGTGTTGTACACACAAAATTTCTTCTCGATATTTTCATTTGTTTCAAAGATATTTAAAGTTATAGGTTTCAAATAAAATAAAAACGATGGAGTTTCGCAAACAAACTGATATACCAAAGTGCCATTATTTTTACTTTTCTATGAGTTCTATACTACAAATTTTCTAATAAAAATTAGGTTAGACCGCGTTAATTTTTACTGTTGTTTTAATCTTGTAAACGATTAGACCAGACTAATTTACCTACGGCCTCTATTTCACATTAATATTATAAGGGTATTCTAGGTATTTCCTTTACTTATATTCTACTCTTTAATTTCACACCTCGTGATATTAAAGGTGATAACGAAACATTTTCTAGCATTTATCATTGTTTTTTCGTAAATCTCGTATTTTTTTTCTAAAAATAATCGGTTTTTGTTCTATTATTTTGCATTTTGCAGCCGCCGAACTAGTAATTTTCAAGATATTTCATGATATTTTAAAATAACTATCGAAAATCAAATAGAACAGGTATAATTAATATGTAAGTAATAAAAAATGAATCAAGTCAGTTGCTCAAGCTTTTACAGTTTCGGACTTAATATTGAATATTCAGTAATGCATCTCAATGGAATATTAAATCATCACAAAGTAAACCCAATTGACGAAAATTCAAGAAATCACGTTGTCTATGAATAAAATGTTATATACAAGGTTTTCTTCAATTGTTTTTGGCTACTGGGAGTTAATCGTATCTTTTTATTAATTTTGGAAATCCTGTACATCGAAAACGACGCGATTTCGGACAATTTTTTTTTTAATTCATTTTTTGGGTATTTTGGCTCCAGTGAAAAAAATTTATAAAAGAAACCCCTTGCGCGAAGAGAATCAGTCAAGTTTTTTACGAATATAGTTTTGCGTAACTAAAAATGTCACACGTTACCTATTTTGGAAACCCTGCATATATTTTTAAATGGGATGTACTTTTCTTTATACTGACGCCCAACATATTTTTTCGCCACACTGTAGATGAGTGGTGACGTCATCGATTTTTTTTAAATGGGATTGTATACATTTTTTTGCACGTTTTGATTTTTTTTATTCTCTTTCCAATCATATGATGTCTACATAATGAAATTTTTGATAAAAAATGAGATTTTAGTTTACGGTTCTCGCTTTCTAAATCATATTAAATAGAAAAACTATTTTGCATACTGCTATCCGTCACATATCGGTTTGTTTGTAATTGTTGTCATCCCATTTAAAAGAAATATCGATGTCACCACTCAGCTACAGTGACGAAAAAAAATTTTGTGCGTCAATATATAAAAACAAAATCCCATCATTTAAAAATATATACAGGGTGTCTCATGATTAGTGTCGAATAATTTACCACAAAACAAAATCCCATCATTTAAAAATATATACAGGGTGTCTCATGATTAGTGTCGAATAATTTACTTCTTGATTCTATTACCAAAAATAAGAATATTTTTTCATATAAACATTGGTTGAGAAATGTTTCTTAAGGCAGCTACGCCCCCCTAAATGGGGACTCAAAAAAAAAATTTTTTTATACTTATTTCCGAAATGGGTCGAAGTAAAATCATGAATTTTGACTCCAAGAACGCTCATTAAAAGTTGAAATAGATCATAAAATTTTTCAAAAATTTTGATCAAGGGCGTCTCAACTGGGGGGGGGGTCGTCGGCTAATATTTGCCCCAATTTTTTTGCTTGTCGAAATTTTCAAATTCAGCAAACATATGATAGACCTTCATTTCATCTACAAAAAAGGTACTCTTTATTTCTTTCGATAAAATGCTTTATTTCCAAGAAAAACGGATTTTAGAGCTTCGATAAGCACACTTTGGAAAGTGTTACAACATATTTTAACTGATTTTTCTCGAAAACGGATTACTTTTTCGATATAAAACAACATTACCATTTTTAATAGAAAACTCAGATCTTTCTTTTACTGTTTAAATTTGAAAATGGTAACATTTTTAACAGTAAATTGTACCCGAGCTGGGGCAAATTTTTGCCGACGACCCCCTCAATTAAGACGCCTCTGACTAAAGTTTTTGAAAAATTTTTTCGACTATTTCGACTTTTAATAAGCGCTCACGATGTCAAAATTGATCATTTTCCTTCAACCCATTTCGGAAATATTTAAAACAAATTAATTTGTCGAGGCCACATTTAGGAGGGCTAGCTCCCTAAGAAAGCATTTCTCGACCCATGTTCATACGAAAAAATATTCTTATTATGCCAGAAATAAGTAACTTTCAGGAAATAAATGTTCCACAGCTGCGAAAGCCCGTAAAGTTCTTTGGAAAATAAAAAAAAAATAAAGTAAAGTATAAATTAGTGGATTATTAGCACATAAAACAGCTATTACTGTTTGTTTTTGCTTGTTTAACGGCAATTATTGGTGCATTACATCATAGTAAAAAAACTAACAGGTACGTATCACAAATATGTCATTTTTTATGTACAACCGTGCAAATTGTACTAAAAAAACTTAAAAAGACAACATAGTTCTTTTGTTCTGGTAATATTTTAATGTTTTCAATATTTTCCTAAGCCTCTTTTAGACAATTACTGTTCTCGGCTTTCAAATAGGTACTGATCGAGCAATTTCTTTTAATTCAAGCACAAACAAGCTAGTCCAAGTTCTCGAAATCGTTCCTCCCTACACGCCGGACTACTTCCCCGGCTGCTGCGACACGTGCATCCCGTGAGGACGTCGCGGCGCGTCGCTCTCGCCGCCCGTGACTGCAGCGCAACAAAAACAACGGCCGGGCAGGCGAAGAAAGACACGCGCGCGCCTCACGCATGTCGTTATCATTTTAAATTTACAACCACGTGTGCCGTGACATTTACGGCGAACGACGGCTGCGTCTCCGTCTCAATCCGCGTCACGCCGTCGGTGCATCCAGAGCGCAGAGCGTATGAAATGCATAGAGTCCACTTCCGGGCGATGACCGAGCGAGAGCGCGAGGCCTTGGACACACCGGGAGTCCATCGGCCCCAACGGAAGACAATGTACTGTGTGCGAGCGGCGTTCGTACGCCCGCCCGCCGGTTCGAGCGAGGAGAGAAAAAAAACAGGCAGAACCCATCCTAGTTCGAGGTCGGACGAAGAAATTCGCTTGGCCGCTCCAGTTAGTAACCCTACAAAAAAATTGGAAGATACACACCGCGTCTCGTCCGTTTTATTTACATCCGAAAGTAAATGAGTTTTCGGGGTCGCACGGCTCACTAGATTGCGTCGGACGATTCCGTTTTTTCAGTTCAGTAAAGGTACCCGATGTTTAGAAAGTTCACGTCTATGGAATTTGGGGTCATTGAAAAATCTCTAGCGCACAGCCGTGCTCTACATAATTATGCACACAAAGCGAGAGAGCAGCAACATTCTATTGTTCTCCTTAAACAAGACAGGGATTTTTAAAAAAATATCTCACATGTTTCTTACCTCGCTAGGGCCATATTATCTATTATACACCAGTGTAATCCGAATCAAGGATAATCCCAATGGAAAAATCACTTTCCTCACTCCACCTACTCTACAACACAAGAATACACGTTTACGGACATGCCGGGGCCGTTTGTGTCACCGACTGATCCAAAAGTAATTCAACAACGACCAAATTCAGTGCTGATGTCACCCTCAACAGCGCAGACAAACCGCGTCCAACCCTCACGTCAGACTACAACAAACTGAGGCAAAACAGTGTCATTATTCGGAATCCCCTCTCCCCAGGTTGAAATGTGAAAAAAAGGCCGTCCTCGGGCGAGCTCGGGTCCGATCGGCGCTGCTCTCGCCAATCGCTATCGGAGCCTGTTGGATGTTCGATTAGCAGATGGAATTCTATTAGGAATTAGCAAAGTGCGTTTTCGTATGCAAATCGGACGAGAGGCCACCCTATATCGCGGGCGGCGTCGTTATGCGAATCGCTTGTCAATTTCTCGTTGAGGCGCTCCGCTGAAAAAAGTTCTTTTTCTGGGGAAAATGATTTGATGGTCCGGGAGACGCACGCGCGCAGCGACAACCTTAACATCGGGGACGTAGTCAGGGCCGGATTAGAAATTCCACGTTCGCGAATTGCATGAAAATATAATGAAGGGCGGGGTTTGTCCATTCCCAACTTTACAGAATTTCAATTTAACCGGAAGGTTAGTATAAAGTCACTATTTCAGATAATAAATAGTATATTAAACAACAAGTTTAGAAAAACAAAGTTTTAGTAAACGAATATAGTTTTTGAGTACGAGCGAGTGACTATGAGTTTAGGAAAACTGCTTTTCTTGCGAGATTTCTTTATATGTACTATTTTTTCGCATTTTGTGTTGTAGGTAATTATAAGCAAATAGATGGTGATAGATATAAGAGCATTACAAAGTTAGAAAGGGCTCCGCACTCAATTTATGGAAATTAGTCTTTCGGTGAAATTTCCTGAAAAATTGATAACTTGTCCCTTTTTATCACTGATCAAAAGTCTTATAAGTCATATGAAAGCTGGTTTCAAGACCTATAAAATGGTGCCTGGTAGAAGTTTGTACAATTAAAATCAAGCGAGATATGTCAATTTATCTCTTATTTTTATAAAATTTTTATTACTTTCGGTATTATTTTGTCTAATAAATTTATTTTTGAGAATGTGAAAGTTAAAATAAGTTTCTAGGTGATTGGATATTATTATTTATTTATTTAAACAACAGTTAATCATATACATCTTATAAATTTTCAGTTTCATTTAGCATATTTTCAATATTATTATTAATTTCGACATCATCATTTTCATCAATGTCCTCTTCAAAAAAATCAGGCTCATAAGCATTCTCACAATTTATTCCCATACATTCTTTAATACATTTACAGGCTATTTTTTCAAGTAAATTTTCAGGTGCAGGAGATTTATTATTAAAAATGGGAACTAGCCCATTTATGGAATTTTTCCAACCCCAATCAAGGGGATTTAAAGTACAACCATTCCACTGTTGCATCTGAAAATATACTCTGAACCCATGATGTTTGAGAGCATCAGTTGTTGAAGGCAATCGAGATAAGGTAAATTTTGCACTTGTTGAATACTTTTGAAATAATTTATATCGACAAGTTTTTAGGCTGTCAATTTTTTAACTATACATTATAGTTACAATGCATTCAGATGCAGCAGTGATATCCTCAACACTAGCATTTTCAAGTAAAAATACATCGAGGTAATTTTTTAATTTTGAAAAATTCTTATTTACAAAATTGAAAAATTTTTTTGTAATTGTAATTTTTTAATTAAAAGTACAAAAATAATTAAAAGAATTCGAAATTTTACAAGATAAATATGATTAATTGTTGTTTAAATAAATAAATAATAATATTCAATCACCTAGAAACTTATTTTAACTTTCACATTCACAAAAATAAATTTATTAGACAAAATAATACCGAAAGTAATAAAAATTTTATAAAAAGAAAAAAGTATCGTTGGTTAAATTGACATATCTCGGTTGATTTTAATTGTACAAACTTCTACCGGGCACCATTTTAAAGGTCTTGAAACCAGCTTTCCTTTGAATATGGCATTACATATCCCTAAATTAACTCAGAAAAAAGTTATAAGACGAAAATCGTCAAAAAAGGGCAAAAATTGGCCAAAAATCCAAAAAGTAGCCAACTTTGATCCAATGTATCTCGGTTTCTATTAGTCATAGGTATTTTATAAACGTTCATTTTAAATGACAAAACATTAACTTTTTTTCTGTGAAGTAATGCCTATACCTAACTCCTCTCAGAAAAAAGTTGTGGACCAAAAACCAAAAAGATAAAAAAAACATTTTTTTGTTTATTTTTACTCATTTTTTCGGCATATTTTTGTTAAAAATAAATTTGTTTTGACTTCAAAATGTCTCATTTCCATTGGAAATTTAATTTGCTACAACGTCTGTTGACAACTATAGTGAATAAATGCATAGTTTTCGAGTAAAACTCAAAAAACTGAAAATACCACCCTTTTATGTACTTCGTTCTCAAAAACGAAAAAAGCACTCCGCGGTTTTATCATTTTTTAGGATCAATTGAACATATCAAACAATAATATTTCTGTTACGTTGTAGTTCCTTTGTACCCTCTTTTTTTTGACATAATCAATAGCCTAAAGAACAAGTAGAATCGAATAAATTTCGCGTTGTTAACTTTTTAAATACACAGTTTTCTGTCAAACTATTGTATATTAACAGTGACAGTTCTATAATATAGTAAAGTGACATTATAATGTGGTAAAGTACTACTTTAGTAAACTACTTTGAATTTAGTAATACAGCATATTATCAGTCTAACCGTGTGGGCTATTCTCCTCTTTGCCGAAAATATAGTACAAAAAATTGGAAGAGCTCAATTTTCAAAATAAAAATTATGGCTATGGAATTCTACATAAAGAAATGTATACGAAATGAACATAAAAAACTTTAAAAAATTTTGTGTTGGTATGTTTATTGTCTAATTAAACATATTTTACACCATTATCTTTAATTTCTTAAATCTATGATCGACACCAAAGCCTGCTTTGCTAGTGAAACAAAAACACTAAACATCATACTATTTCTGAATAATAAAAATATTGAAATTATTGTAAAAATCCTACCTCTGTCATAGAAAATATAATAAATTTGTTAAGAATGTCAAACTTGTGTATGTTTATGTCTATTAGCTAAAAAAATAAAAGCATCTACCTATTCCAATTAAATCTATTTTATATGACATTAAACACCAGTTATTTTGTGAAATTTTAATAAAGCATCGTTACATTTTTTTGCATTTATATTCATCATTCAGTTGCTGGCATTAAATAACGCACTAGAAATTTGCGAATGCGGTTTCAATAGCCTACCTTTCATTTTATATAATTCCCACAGTTTCGTATCACGGCCATCTAAGCAGAAGTGAATAATAATTTGATATTGCTTACACCATTTTAATGCAAATGATGTACATACATAGCGGACCAATTTCTGTTCTTTTGGATGGTTTCTCCTATTTCCCGAAGAGATTGAAAAAATGTAGTTAAGATATCAGTACCAAAAAATTTGAATATTTAATATATCTTATAGGAAATGCTACGAAGCATACCCTTACAATCGAATTATGGGTTGAAAAATGCAAATGATAAGACGAAAAAAATATGGGCGTTTACCTGAATCATTAATTAATAATTGAGAGAAAGAAAAAAAGTAGGTGGCCGCACATTTCACAGAGAAATAAATTATCAAACATAAAAAGTTCTGACTTTCGTTCGCCAAATAATAAACGCGAAGTAGTAACGACAACAGCGCAATAGAGTATGATTGAGAATAAGGTGGCGGAAAATTTAAATAAACGTTTCGATACACAAATAAGTCATTAGAAATGGCAAATTTTCAAATGTAGTATGTTTTTTGAAATCTTTTTTTTTTATAAAGTACGATATACTTTCAATATAATAAGTATAAATATAAAATACAGCAGCAATAATCAATGAGATATTTTTATACTTTGCATCACAGCGCATATAACAATCTTATATATTTTGGCAAATTGTGATATTTTTAATATCATTTTTAATTTTAAAATTAACATTTCAATAATTTCAGTATAATTTCTTTAGAATATTTTTGGCTGCAATAACATCGTATCACAGTATAATACTACATAGATATATCAGATTGTATTCTACTTTTAGAAATGCAATCGTTTTAAACCCTTGTCTTATAAGGAACATTTGTATTCACAAATAATTCGACACACAGCAGTGTCACCTGCGAAATCCGGAGAACTCAGAACTACAGGTACACACCAGCGCCATCTGCAAAATCTAAGCGGCAAAAAATATATTTTTTCGTTATTAAACTNTTATTGACAGATAATGTTCACCAAGTTTGGTTTCTTTAGCTTGATTTACGTGGAAGATAAAAAAGAAAAACAATTTTTTTTTGTAATTTTAGGAGGGGCGGAACTTTTCAGGGGAGGGTTTTTTAAAAAAATTTTATACCAAAGACCCCTATTAATTTTCATCGGAGAATCGCCCCTTGAATTTTTTCGGTGTTATTTAGATACACCCTGTATATAAAAGCATTATAAAGTTAGAAAGGGCTCCGCACTCAATTTATGGAAATTAGTCTTTCGGTGAAATTTCCTGAAAAATTGATAACTTGTCCCTTTTTTATCACTGATCAAAAGTCTTATAAGACATATGAAAGCTGGTTTCAAGACCTTTAAAATGGTGCCTGGTAGAAGTTTGTACAATTAAAATCAACCGAGACATGTCAATTTAACCAACGATACTCTTTCTTATTTTTATAAAATTTTTATTACTTTCGGTATTATTTTGTCTAATAAATTTATTTTTGTGAATGTGAAAGTTAAAATAAGTTTCTAGATGATTGAATATTATTATTTATTTATTTAAACAACAGTTAATCATATATATCTTATACATTTTCAGTTTCATTTAGGTAGCATATTTTCAATATTATTATTAATTTCGTCATCATTTTCATCAATGTCCTCTTCAGAAAAATCAGGCTCATAAGCATTCTCACAATTTATTCCCATACATTCTTTAATATATTTACAGGCTATTTTTTCAAGTAAATTTTCAGGTGCAGGAGATTTATTATTAAAAATGGGTACTAGTCCATTTTTGGAATTTTTTCAACCCCAATCAAGGGGATTTAAAGTACAACCATTCCACTGTTGCATCTGAAAATATACTCTGAACCCACGATGTTTGAGAGCATCAGTTGTTGGAGGCAATCGAGATAAGGAAAATTTTGCACTTGTCATATACTTTAGAAATAAATTATATCGACAAGTTTTTAGGCTGTCAATTTTTGAACTATACATTATAGTTACAATGCATTCAGTTGCAGCAGTGATATCCTCAACACCAGCATTTTCAAGTGAAAATACATCGAGGTAATTTTTTAATTTTGAAAAATTCTTATTTACAAAATTGAAAANCTGTATGTATTTTTCAATGCTGAATCATGAAAAAATAAAAACAGAAAATTTTGTCCAAAAAATAAAAAAAAAAATTTTGGGGTGGACCACCCTTAACATTTAGGGGTATGAAAAATAGATGTTGGCCGATTCTCAGACCTACTCAATATGCTCACAAAATTTCATGAGAATCGGTCAAGCCGTTTCGGAGGAGTACGGGAACGAACATTGTGACACGAGAATTTTATATATAAGACTAGCTGACCCGGCAAACGTTGTGTTGCCATCTTGTGGAACTGTGGATGGAACAAAATAATATAAAAATCGCGATTAAAAATCAGGGGTTGATCGTATAAGGGTGAAAATTTAGAACTGTATGTATTTTTCAATGCTGAATCATGAAAAAATAAAAACAGAAAATTTTGTCCAAAAAATAAAAAAAAAAATTTTGGGGTGGACCACCCTTAACATTTAGGGGTATGAAAAATAGATGTTGGCCGATTCTCAGACCTACTCAATATGCTCACAAAATTTCATGAGAATCGGTCAAGCCGTTTCGGAGGAGTACGGGAACGAACATTGTGACACGAGAATTTTATATATAAGACTAGCTGACCCGGCAAACGTTGTGTTGCCATCTTGTGGAACTGTGGATGGAACAAAATAATATAAAAATCGCGATTAAAAATCAGGGGTTGATCGTATAAGGGTGAAAATTTAGAACTGTATGTATTTTTCAATGCTGAATCATGAAAAAATAAAAACAGAAAATTTTGTCCAAAAAATAAAAAAAAAAATTTTGGGGTGGACCACCCTTAACATTTAGGGGTATGAAAAATAGATGTTGGCCGATTCTCAGACCTACTCAATATGCTCACAAAATTTCATGAGAATCGGTCAAGCCGTTTCGGAGGAGTACGGGAACGAACATTGTGACACGAGAATTTTATATATAAGACTAGCTGACCCGGCAAACGTTGTGTTGCCATCTTGTGGAACTGTGGATGGAACAAAATAATATAAAAATCGCGATTAAAAATCAGGGGTTGATCGTATAAGGGTGAAAATTTAGAACTGTATGTATTTTTCAATGCTGAATCATGAAAAAATAAAAACAGAAAATTTTGTCCAAAAAATAAAAAAAAAAATTTTGGGGTGGACCACCCTTAACATTTAGGGGTATGAAAAATAGATGTTGGCCGATTCTCAGACCTACTCAATATGCTCACAAAATTTCATGAGAATCGGTCAAGCCGTTTCGGAGGAGTACGGGAACGAACATTGTGACACGAGAATTTTATATATAAGACTAGCTGACCCGGCAAACGTTGTGTTGCCATCTTGTGGAACTGTGGATGGAACAAAATAATATAAAAATCGCGATTAAAAATCAGGGGTTGATCGTATAAGGGTGAAAATTTAGAACTGTATGTATTTTTCAATGCTGAATCATGAAAAAATAAAAACAGAAAATTTTGTCCAAAAAATAAAAAAAAAAATTTTGGGGTGGACCACCCTTAACATTTAGGGGTATGAAAAATAGATGTTGGCCGATTCTCAGACCTACTCAATATGCTCACAAAATTTCATGAGAATCGGTCAAGCCGTTTCGGAGGAGTACGGGAACGAACATTGTGACACGAGAATTTTATATATAAGACTAGCTGACCCGGCAAACGTTGTGTTGCCATCTTGTGGAACTGTGGATGGAACAAAATAATATAAAAATCGCGATTAAAAATCAGGGGTTGATCGTATAAGGGTGAAAATTTAGAACTGTATGTATTTTTCAATGCTGAATCATGAAAAAATAAAAACAGAAAATTTTGTCCAAAAAATAAAAAAAAAAATTTTGGGGTGGACCACCCTTAACATTTAGGGGTATGAAAAATAGATGTTGGCCGATTCTCAGACCTACTCAATATGCTCACAAAATTTCATGAGAATCGGTCAAGCCGTTTCGGAGGAGTACGGGAACGAACATTGTGACACGAGAATTTTATATATAAGACTAGCTGACCCGGCAAACGTTGTGTTGCCATCTTGTGGAACTGTGGATGGAACAAAATAATATAAAAATCGCGATTAAAAATCAGGGGTTGATCGTATAAGGGTGAAAATTTAGAACTGTATGTATTTTTCAATGCTGAATCATGAAAAAATAAAAACAGAAAATTTTGTCCAAAAAATAAAAAAAAAAATTTTGGGGTGGACCACCCTTAACATTTAGGGGTATGAAAAATAGATGTTGGCCGATTCTCAGACCTACTCAATATGCTCACAAAATTTCATGAGAATCGGTCAAGCCGTTTCGGAGGAGTACGGGAACGAACATTGTGACACGAGAATTTTATATATAAGACTAGCTGACCCGGCAAACGTTGTGTTGCCATCTTGTGGAACTGTGGATGGAACAAAATAATATAAAAATCGCGATTAAAAATCAGGGGTTGATCGTATAAGGGTGAAAATTTAGAACTGTATGTATTTTTCAATGCTGAATCATGAAAAAATAAAAACAGAAAATTTTGTCCAAAAAATAAAAAAAAAAATTTTGGGGTGGACCACCCTTAACATTTAGGGGTATGAAAAATAGATGTTGGCCGATTCTCAGACCTACTCAATATGCTCACAAAATTTCATGAGAATCGGTCAAGCCGTTTCGGAGGAGTACGGGAACGAACATTGTGACACGAGAATTTTATATATAAGACTAGCTGACCCGGCAAACGTTGTGTTGCCATCTTGTGGAACTGTGGATGGAACAAAATAATATAAAAATCGCGATTAAAAATCAGGGGTTGATCGTATAAGGGTGAAAATTTAGAACTGTATGTATTTTTCAATGCTGAATCATGAAAAAATAAAAACAGAAAATTTTGTCCAAAAAATAAAAAAAAAAATTTTGGGGTGGACCACCCTTAACATTTAGGGGTATGAAAAATAGATGTTGGCCGATTCTCAGACCTACTCAATATGCTCACAAAATTTCATGAGAATCGGTCAAGCCGTTTCGGAGGAGTACGGGAACGAACATTGTGACACGAGAATTTTATATATAAGACTAGCTGACCCGGCAAACGTTGTGTTGCCATCTTGTGGAACTGTGGATGGAACAAAATAATATAAAAATCGCGATTAAAAATCAGGGGTTGATCGTATAAGGGTGAAAATTTAGAACTGTATGTATTTTTCAATGCTGAATCATGAAAAAATAAAAACAGAAAATTTTGTCCAAAAAATAAAAAAAAAAATTTTGGGGTGGACCACCCTTAACATTTAGGGGTATGAAAAATAGATGTTGGCCGATTCTCAGACCTACTCAATATGCTCACAAAATTTCATGAGAATCGGTCAAGCCGTTTCGGAGGAGTACGGGAACGAACATTGTGACACGAGAATTTTATATATAATACTAGCTGACCCGGCAAACGTTGTGTTGCCATCTTGTGGAACTGTGGATGGAACAAAATAATATAAAAATCGCGATTAAAAATCAGGGGTTGATCGTATAAGAGTGAAAATTTAGAACTGTATGTATTTTATAAGCGAAAAACGTGAATTTACGTAAAAGTTATATAATTAACCAGCCTGTGAACAATCTTCCCCCTATTTTTATGAGTGTGGAAACTAATCTGTTATTGTACATAATATTTAGCATCTATAGTGATAAATTCAGCTTGCCGAAACAAAAAGTCGCGTCCAACTCTATATTTCCTGCCTTATGTAATCTATTTCGCCCGGTATCCGCGTTATTCTCAGCGAACGGGATACGGATACATACATACTACATAGCATATACGTAAATTAAGTCGGACCAACGAACGTAAATGCCCAAGAACGGTGCAGGAAAATGGCGATAATACGCTCTGATCCGTAAAGTAAACCGGAGCGCATTTAAAGACCAAAGGCGTAGGTCAGAGACGTTGAAGGTGGAATATAATTGACGTACACGTACCTTAAATGTATGCAACGCACCTAAATGGGTCCAGTGATTCATTTTTTTAAGTTACAAATATTTACGGATTTTTTTAAAATCCGTCTATTCTCGTGTACATTTTGACAACTGCTGTCAAACACGTAATGTAATTAAAATCATGCGCATGATGACTAATGTTTTTAATTTCTTTATTCGAATAAATAACCGAATGATTAGTGCTTCATGTCATGTCATTTATGTAAAGGTGTTTTCGGTTGGTTTTTTAAGTTTTACTCGAAAATCAGTTTTTTTTCGGAAAACATAAGAGTGTAGTAATTTGTAGAAAATTGAAAGACGAATCCGAAAATATCACGATCGTTACCGTAAAGCAGTGGCGTACTATTTTATTTAGAAAAATAAGCCACCTTTACCCTGTATCTCCGCTAATGGAGCATGTAAATTTTAGGAAAAGCCCTGAGATTTTGGGCAATGTTTACGTAAATACATGTGTCCAATTTCAAATTATTTCACCCTGTAGTTTTTAAATTATCTAAAAATAAATTCACATTTTTTTGAAGTTTAACACCCTATATTTTTTTAACGAAGCGTCCTAGATGAAAACTTTATAGGAAAGACTCCTCTTAAAATTCAACAAAGAATAGGAAAGATAAAAGAAAAACAATAACAACCTGGAATTGGAGTCCAATTATTTTTTGTGCTTTTTAATAAATCAACTAAAAAAATTGCTCACATCCTCGTCATTTATAGCACCATTATCACTTATTACACAAAATATTCTGAAACCGATTTCCTCTAAACCTTGTTATTGTTATTGTTTCAATAAAATAATGTAAAGTATCTTAAATGTACGACAAATATGAATAATTTCTCTAGAAATGGAATAAATATTTAATTATAAAAGCGTAGGCTGTGATTGCTAAATTATTACAAGTGTTTACTATTGCACCAACAATATTTCCGCATTTATAATGCAAAAGAGGTTCAATGTGAATCTCACCCATAAGCAACACAACATACTTTTCCTTCTCTGAAAGGTGGGCAAAAATATTTTTTGCCTGCTGTAAAAATGATTTTCTTTCCTCTAAAGTTAGACCTGTTGAACATTCATTACAAACGAATTTTATTGTGTTTGGATGAGTCTTAAATATTTATATGCATGTGAACTGATTGTAAACAATATTTATAATAAAAATAAAATCTTCATAGAATATCGATACGTTTCTTTAGGAGTAATTTAATTCAGTATCAACATTTATTTTTCTTTCTTACTAGTCACACAAGTGTTCTATTGAATACTACTCACAAATACATTTACTCGAGTAATACCCAGCTCTGACTCCCAAACAACCCATCTTCCACGCCACTGGCGTACAAAGAGCCAAACACTACGGTTTCGTCTGCCCTTATCGCTCGACTGTGTGTTGATTCTGGTTCAAAACGACCGGAATATCGGAAAGACAGAGTCCACTGGACGGGACACAAATACAATAAAAATCGAGGAGGCCGTCTTGCTCAATGGCGTCTAGATACAGCCAATTCACTTTGTTTCGAGGTTCCCAGTATGCGTTATTTTCTTGTATTTCAATAAGGAAAAATTATAATTGATACGTTGAGTTCACCATTCCATTTTATTAAAACAATAGCCTTGAACGGAGTTTCCCAAACTTTTTGAGTGACGGAACACCTTAGAAGTTTTAGAAATTTCAGGGAACACCATATTCATTTTCTAGTACTAGCATTCTGGCTCAGAGGTAGAGTTCCATGTTTAGATGTTTTTTTTTTTAGGTTTTTATAAATGACAATTACTTATTTATTCATTTGATAAGAACGACAATCGTTTGTCAAGCGGTTTGCTGTTAAGTATTTGTATCATGATATATACTTAGTCCAGTCACTGAAGCATTTTGGCTACCAATTTTTTCTGATGGAGTGTATCGTCGTGAAATTTGAACTGTAGCTAGGGAATAGCCCAAGAAACAAAAGTTATATAGTGCCGATGTGTGTTTTTACTCTAGGAGTGGATGCCACCCCTTCTGGAGGGTGGGATTTTTTTTTATTAAACATAACACGATTCGATAGAGGAACGAACTCTAAGCAAAAAATGTTCTATAAGAATTTTTTGTACAGTCCATATTTTTTGAGTTATTTGCGCCTAAACATGTTCGTTTTTAGCCCAAAAAATGTATGTTTTTGGGCCATTTTTCGCGAATATCTCAAAAACTTCAAGTTTTATCAAAAAAATGATCATAAGCAAAAATAAAGGTAATTAAATAGCAGAGAGATTGCTTTTTTTATTTTTGTAGATGGTATAGAACCCGAGTTATGACTCCCAGAAGTTGAAGTCAATTTCGAATATAGCTATAATCGAAACGTTCAACGTCCCGTAGCGGAAAAATTAAAGGTTTTTCCAGGAAAACTTATATAACACCTATTAAAGTTCTTGAAAAGCCCTTTGAGTGGTGGTAGAAGTCGTTAGCATGAAAACTAATGAAGTTACCATCAAAATAAAATGATTGTCTTGATTTTTGAGAAAAAAAAAATTAATGACGACTGAAAAAAAAATTAAACGTATTCCTTCTGCAATTTACTTTATTTATGTATTAACAGTAGATTCTAGGAATTTGAACGATTTTAGAAGCCTAAATTTAAAAAAAAAATTTCATTTACTTTTGAATAAAATTTTTCAAATTTTTAAAAAAATTGCTTTTTTCAAAATATTTCAAAAACTAACAAAGTTATTAAAAAAATGATAGAATAGGAAATTGTAGGTTTTTTCTTTGTAAACAATTTGCTTTTTTTAATTTTTGTAGGACAAAATTTGACTGAGTTATGCCCGTTCGAAGCTCAAAAATAAGCTCCAAGACTGCCTCTCCTGAGCTTAGCTCACAAATCTAAAAAACGACAGGGCTCAAAAAAACTGCAAATCACAGAATAAAAAGTGCTTTAAATTCCCTACAAAACCGTTTTTACGAGTAAATTTATAACTTTAAAATTGCTGAAGTTATGGTAAAAAAATTAATCGCATTTTTTTGGTAAAATTTTCGGTGCGGGTAAATTACCATCATCTTTGTTTATTTTGGAGAACTTGTGAACTGATTTGAGTAAGTATTTTAATAATATACATAAAATGCAAAAAAAGCCTGCACCAGATGAACTACTTAGGATGATATTTTGCAATTACGAAAATGGATGCGGCGCAACTTGTGGTTACAGAAAAGTTGGACTTTTTTGCAATCCCACGTGTGGTTCATGTTCTGGCGATAATTATTATTGTAACAATTGTCCTCCAATTTTGGACCAATGCGAGGCTGAAGATAGTGATGAAAATTAAATATTTTATTATATACCTACACATGTAAAAAATAACAGACCATTTTTAAAACTTTTTGTACAAACATCCATTTATAATGTATATAAAAAATGTTTATTTGATTAATTTAATAAAAAAATATTAAGAATAAATTCAATAAAATTAAAAAAAAAATTATATCATACTCACATATAATTTTTAGGAAATTTTTCTATAAGGGGTAGGGTTTTTTATGAGGGGTAGGTCTTCCATAAGGGTTTTTTGGGTGGCTGAAAAGTTGCAATATATCATAGATCATTTGAAAACCAATAAAAAGTTTATAATTCAACATATGCATACCATTAAAACATCTCAAGCTTTCAATAATATTTTTTTGTTTATTTTATTATAAGGGATGGTTTTTAAGGGTTGCAACTTTGTAATGAGTCGTAAGCTTCCTAATGAATAACAAAAGAAATGCAATACATTGTGAATGCACCAAAAGAATATTTTAAACTGTTAAAAACTTTTTTCTAATTTTTTGGCCATCGAAGGGTAGTTTTTAAGGATTTTTAAGGGTTGAAAAGTAATTAAATTTCATAAATTATATTAAAAAACATGAATGGAACTTTATCCAACATATTTGAACATGAATTGAATCTTTAAAATACGTAAATCTGCGATATGTTATATTTGCGAGAAAATGTGAAATTTCCACTACATTTTTTCAATTTTTTTTGCTGAACACCACGGAACACAGTTTGAGAAATTCATTGTTTCGAACCAAATACGACTGTTCAAAACTGTTTTTAATGTACTAGGAACAAAGCTAATACGTAAAATAATTTGTACATAAAAAAGTAATAATTTAAAATGGAATGTTATGCACTTTAAGGGCTCAAAAATACGCGTGTAATACAGGGTGTTCCAGAAATAAATGACAAAATTCGTTGTCAAAATTGCACTTATTTCTGGGTACACACTGTATATGAACAGATCAACGAAAAACGCCATCCTAAAAAAACAACGTTTTGATTTTTCAGTACGCATTGTTCATTTCTAGTACATTTTTTGTCCGACAGTTGGTACAAGTTAAAACACTCGATGACAACCCTGCTCTAGTGGTCTTGATTTTATTTTTTGTTTACAAACGCGGAGCCATACATCGCCGGCGTCTCTTTTCCTTCGGTGGCTGTGGGTTGAAACCGGTTCGAGGTCTGAAGTCTGGAATCGTTAGCAACTGTCAAATTCGGCGGACGGGAGGCCTAAGCGATCTCTCGCGTGGAAAAGGGACCTCCGGCGCATGAATTTGGGGTTCGATGCTTCTCTGATACCTTTTAAGCCGTTCGACGAGAATGACGCGGGCTAGGTGAAAGGGAGGGAGGGGTAAATATCGCGCGAGACGGCCCCAGCAGACGGAGGATAAAAAATGTTACAAAAAAGTTCTGAATCTATATGATAAAATAAGGACCTTGATGTATTCCCAAGACTAAAGGTTACACAAATTTGGCCTTGACGTATACTGAGTTGTATACATTTGGCAAAACGTCCATCTCTCAGTAAAAGCTTAATAATTATGTAAAGGATGTCCCAAAAGTACCGCAGGATTTGAATTGTGCGCCATTTTCATTCCGGACAGTTGGCAATATTGTGCAGAGTCATATGTTGTAGTAAACACGTTGCCGTTAGACAAATGGACCGCTATACGACGGATAAGCAGGCGAAGATTCTAAAAATTCATTACACGTACTGAGAGTGTGTTGCTGAGACTGTGTGCAAATTACGTGGAATGTAAAAATACGTTAAACGTTTCCCAATTTTTCCTCATATAAAATTCTGCGTTTCTCTCTTGTCAATATGTTTAGTAAATGTTAGCCGTGAGTCAAACAAGACACCTAAGTCATTAATAAAGTCCACCCTGTCAAGCACTTCCGAATTTATTGCGTAAGAAAATGTTATTGGATGCAATTTGCGAGTATAAGTTACAACCTTGCATTTCATTGCATTTAATTGCAGACAGTTATTAGTACACCGCTTGTCTAATAGTTGTAGTTGACTTTGCAACTCCTGACAGTGTTCAGTAACTGATACTTCACAAAACAACTTCAAGTCATCAGCAAATAACAGCTTTTTACAACTAAGCTCAGAAGGCAGGTCATTAATAAAGTACAAGAAATACAGGGGCCCCAAATTGGACCTTTGAGGAACACCCGATGTTGCTGTAAACATATGAGAACTGTGTCCAAAATACGTAACATATTGCTTTATTTCAAGAAGATACTACTCGAAAAGTTAGATAAATTACGACTAAAGCCAAACGTGCTTAGTTTTTGGAGAAGTATTTTATGATTAACACGATCAAACGCTTTCGCAAAATCGGTGTAAATCACATCTACCTGGCCCTGTGAGTCAATTTCATTAGATATGAATTGAGTAAATAGGCATAAGTTAGACACCGTGGATCGCCCCTGCATGAAGCCATGCTGATCCCATTAAATTAAGGTTTTTGTAACTGGATAAATACGATTGTAAATAGCTATTTCAAATATTTTTAAAAAATTACAAAGCACTGAAATCGGGCGATAGTTCTTGACCTCAGTTTTTTTTACCAGTTTTAAAAATTGGACACACTCTCGATAGCTTCCAAATGTCATAGAAAGTGGATGTAAAAAAGCTCTTGCATAATTTGAATTATTTTCGGAAATTTTCCCGAAGGAACGCATTTTTTGAAAATTTTCTAGAAAAATGCGTGATTGAGGAAAAATTTCCGGACATTAATTCAAGGACGTGGGGGATTCAGTAAGAAAATTTTACAACCAAAATTTATTTTAAAAGTTTGACATGTTTCATTTTGAAACTTATTTCGCCAAAATAAAGTTGGCTAGACAGGTAGACATTGTTTTGTGGTGCATGACATATTTTTTTCTTCTTAAACGTTACATAATTTAATCGCACTTCATGCGTTTTTTTAAATTCAAAAATGGCTCGTTTTGGAAATGAAAATTCCGAAAACATAAAAGCAGAAGTAACAAATTTAACTCCCCAAAATACAAATAAGTCGAAATTAAGCGTATCGAGGTAGTTTCTAGTTTTTTGTGCGGAAAGATCCTACAATGTTGAAGATCCAACAATATCGATAACTGCGTTGGCATCAATTTTTGAAGATTATGCGTTTAACATGAAAAAGAAAAATTCTGATGATTACAAAGAATCTGTCGTTAAGGCAAATTACGTACTTTTAGATTATTCGTCAAAAAAAGCAAAATTGCAAAAAATATTGAACCGTTAAAATTATTTTCTTGTTTTGTTTTAGCTTATGTGGAACTCTACCGCAAATATTTACCTTTGCAATACAATTCACTTAGTATTACTAAAATAGAAGGAAAGTAAGTTTTTGTAGAAAAGCGATGTCTATGGCAGTTTATCAATGATTCTTATTAAAACATAAAAAAATACATTCCTTGCACTTTAGTAATAAAAAAAGGCATTTAATTTTTAAATTCAAATATTTATCTTTGCAGTACAATTCACTTTGTATTACTAAAATGGAAGGATAGTAAGTTTTTGTAGAAATGCGATGTATATGATAGTTTATTAACGATCCTTATTAAACATAAAAAACAGCACATTGCATTCACTTTAGTAATAAAAAAAGGCATTTAATTTTTGAATTTAGATATTTACGTTTGCAGTATAATTCACTTAGTATTACTAAAATAGAAGGAAAATAAGTTTTTGTAGAAAACCGATGTCTATGATTCTTAAAAAATCATAACTGCAAAATCAAGTATGCTTAGGCTTGAGATGTCAAAATCGTCTTCACTATACGTCACGTTGACAGTCATTTTNTTTTTATTTATTTTAAAATAATAAATAGATACAAATAATTATTTACCAAATATTTGTTCCGAGATTTCTTCTATTAACGCTAAATGTTTTTGAAATTCTGGCTGGAACTCTACTCTCCGTTGCGAAGAGAAGAGTTCCAGCCAGAATTTCAAAAACATTTAGCGTTAATAGAAGAAATCTCGGAACAAATATTTGGTAAATAATTATTTGTATCTATTTATTATTTTAAAATAAATAAAAACATTACAAAGCAAAATTCTGGATAGGTACTGATTTTTGAACCATATGATACCTGCTAAAAAAAAAATCCGAAAAATTTGAAGGTTGCCATGAGCATCTGTCGAAATTGCAGTCTGATGTTGTTCTTTATTTCAGTGGTGTACCAAAAAGGGAATTTATATGTTCCACGCACAGAGTATGTTGGAACATGACGATCTAAAATTAAATTAAGAATAGCATAAAACTCCGTGGTCGTAGAGCATTAAAAAAAGCAAATTCAAATTGGAAATTTCTAGCTTCGAGATTTTTAATTTTTATAATTAGTTTATTTACTATTTACTGCCTCATATTTCAGTAAATACCTGTAAAAAGTCCTCTGTCACGAAATCTACAATGATAACCGTAGCTTTCAAATTATGGAGCGGATTTCTCAAACGTACAGTATCGACAACGACACAAACAACTGTTGGATTGAAAAGTTTCCAATGGCCATTCTCTAAAACTCTCGGGTCCATAGCGAGGGGTCGTGAAAGAGTTTCGGCGTTTTGCGCGGACGAAACTTTTAACCGGTCGGTGCTTAACACAAAAAGTTTACGCTCGCACATAAACGCGGAATAACAGCACTCCAAATTACAGCCCTCGAGTAATAAAAGTCGCAATTAGAGACTTTCATTAACTCAGAACTGGAAATGCAACCGCATCGCGCCGGCACGGGATAAAATTGCGATTTAATAATAGTCATACACCTGTCCCGCTTCGTTAATTAATCCGGTGTACGCATCGAGGTAATTTAAAAAAAAAATTGTTATGGCGCCCGTCCATAACTCTTACCTGGGGGGGTTTCACCGCAACAGGTGGACACAGTGCTGCAGTTTCGGTGTTACACGTTTGTTTAAAATATTTAACACGTTCCGTTATTTTTTTTAACTCTGACGCTATACAGGGTGTTGTACGGTGACGACCCACTGAAATATTTCAAACTTCGATTTGAAAATTTGGGACCTGGGGTTTTCGAAGTTTTTCTCGTTAAATTAAATAATGTTATTATTGTACTGACGTCAATTACGCAGAAATATGTTTCAAAACCAAGTATGTAGCGGCGGGTAATAAAAATTTACCAAGAGGGTTCCAAACAAAAATTAAAGTTGTTGCTTTTGATGAAGAAAGTTATATACCACAGAAGCGTCTTTAATCTTGAAACTAGAGACTTTTTATAATCTCGGTACGGCCATTTTTCACTAAGATACGGCCTTCCGAAAATCACTAAAATATTAATAAAATTTCTTTGTTCCTTCAATTTTTTCCAGCAGTGTATTTACTAAAATAGACTGGGCCTAAAAAATCGACTATTTTTTTTGAAAGATATATCGAGAATATCATTCAGACTGACGAAAAAAAAAAATATCGTGAGAATATGTGCTCTTAATATTCGTTTCAAGTAATTTTAGATTTTTTCCGTATTTAGGGGATGATTTAAGCCCCTTAGCGAATTTAAGGGTGGACTTACAACTATATCACGCCCTCATTAATCATGAAAATAAATTATTTCCTATTTGTAAGATTTTATTTTATAGAAAAAAAACAATAAGAATCGCATTTATTCTTATTGATATTATTCATATATTTCAGTTTTGCGCCATCATATCAACCCTTAATTAGGGGTGATATTCGACATTTTTCGAAAAACTAAAAAATATGCTCATCTTGATTTTTCATTAGTACCAATAAACATATGCAGAAAATTTTTAGGATTTTTTTTTAAGCTCTCTGGCAAGGGTGAGAAAATAGGCTAAAAATATGCTGTTTTTGCGGTCACTCTTTCCTTTGAAAATCTGTATTGTTCTTTTTCAGATATTAATTTGTTCATTATTTACAAAATTCCAAAGTTAAAAAGTCAAATCGAAAAAACTCAACTTTCAAGGCTCGATTCCATGAAAACGGCTCGACGTCCGAAAAAATTTGAATCAGATCTTTTTTGTAGGTAAAAAAAAAAATAGTCGATTTTTTTGGACGTACAACATTTTAAAAATTCCAATCTTCCATAAAATTAAATTGGGGTAGTTTTGGCATGTTCCAGGGGGTTGTGTGTATTTAGGAGGGTCATGGTCGTATTCGTGAGGGTTGTTTTAAGGAGACATCGAAAACTAAGGGTAGTTTTAGGTCGTTCGTGATCATTATATTCGTGATAAGCATCCTCGAAAAGGGGGGAGAGTGATATAGAGTTTATCGCTGGACCCGAAACAAAAAACGGGGGTGGTTTTTGGCCAATTGCAACAAATACTTCCTTATCTTCTACATTCTTTCACTACACTATGAAAAATGCCTCTGAAAATGACATTCTTATGACATTTATCTATTAAATATGCAAGTCAAGGCTTGAAGAAGAGTTCAAAACATGAAATATGAAAAACTCGATCTACTTAATATAATCTCACGATCACAAGTTACATCCCGTGAGTGACACTGACAATATTGATTACGAACCATTTTATCTTTATCTGATATTTACGACGTATGCGTCCGATTGGTTTCGTTTCGAGAAAATTATTTGGGCCTCAACCTTGACCCGACGACATATAGCTTTGATGTATGTATGACGATAATAAAAATCGACGTTTTCTCATGCTATAATAAAAAAAAAAATAGACTCGAAAGGTGACACTGCGCGACCGAACCGAATGAAAACAAACAAACCGCAGCGTCACAATCACAATAAACACGAGATCCGAGATAGTTTATCGCTGTGGCAGTGAATAAAAATAGATTTTCGCAACTTCTTAATCGGAATTTCGTCTCTTGGAAGTCGTGGAGATGGGAAAATGTATCCTCTTTTACATATTAACGTACCAATCATATTTTAGTTTGAAAAAGAAACCGCGCGTCAAAAATATACACGCAAAAATTAATATGTTGTCTCGTGATTTATTTCTATTCCTTTGTTTATCAAATTCAATAAAGAAAATTATTAGTTTAGTGGAGTCGAGATAGCTTAAAATTACGCATTATTTCGAAATAATTATGGGAAGCATGGATTTTCCTAAAACCTTTTGAAATTACTTGGGGATAAGTATTAGAAAAGTACGCTAATGGTTTTTAATTGTTTAAACATAATAAATAGTTTTTTTTAAGAATATTTAAAATAATTCAATGAATTTTAAATCGAATTCTTTCAAATTGACAATATAGGGGGTTTCGATGTCGCTGAATAAGAATATGAAGTCGAAAAATGAAAATTCAAAATGGCTGATCCAATATGGTCGACTATTTTAAACAGTTTATTTAACAATTATTGATTTTAAATTACAAATAGTACCTTAAAGGTTATTTGAAGTGTTCAACGTAGTACTGCTGTTCAATCGGTGAAAGAATTTGCATATATACAATCTATCGAATTTAGGAAAAATATTATTGTAAATATTATTTATTACTTTTAAATACAAATCACATGATGCTAAACCCTAAAACGTTAAATTGCTTTAAGCCAATAAAATTGAAAAAAAAAACACTGATTTTGAATACAATTAAATGCAAACTGAAGATTACTTGTAATATATGGATATATTAGACTCATATCTCTATCTACATCAATAAGAGAATTTATATTCACAATTTTAGATACAGAATATACGTTTTAAAAATGAATATTAAATCAATTCATCAAAAAATGCCATTTGTTTGCTGTTATAACAATTTTCCACTTATTACTATAAATAAAAAAAATATTTTTCGCTGGATTTACTATTTTTAAGGTCTTAACTTAATTTTTTGATGGTTTATTAAACAAAAAAAAATTGTTTGTACATTATTAAACTTTATTTACAATAAATTTCAAGGATTTTTCATGAAATATTTTTATTTTTTGTTATTTTCAGTTTTTTCAACTATTATTTCAGTTTTTTTAAAAAAATAAAATGCACCATTTTAAGGTAGAGATTGTAAGCTTTAAAAAGCGCGCTCATAAAGTTTCAATATCACATTTACAACTATAGTTTTTGATCTATAAAGTAGGGTCTAAAAAGTCAAATTTGTGATTTTTTTAAATTATTGAATATGTTGGACTCAATATTTTTCAAATTAAATTTAAGATTTTTTCCATATCGCTCACTGTTTCGATCGTCATTTGAAGAGTAATCTGTGAAAGTTACAGATATTTATTTTTTAAATTAAAAGAATGACAGCTATTTTATTATTATTGTACAAAATTATAGAATGACGTAACTTTGTATACGTACTATACAGGGTCGGAAAGTCCCCATGGTTCATCGGCCGTTACGTGAGAGCGATAAAGTAAGTCATAGAAATCCGTTCGATAGAGAAAGATGGCCATAATGAAGGCGTCTAATAGTCACCGCCCATTTCGCCCTTCCACAAATAAGAAGCGGATCTTATATCTAAACTACGATGTTAAATAAAGAATATTTTTTTCTAATAAAATAAGTATATTTAAAAACACCCTATTTTTCGATATATATTTTGAAATACTGATTTAAAAACAAGCGAGAAACTGTATCCTAAAGATGTTTCGACTAATCTATCTTGGGTGTTACTTTGGATACAATCATTAGATTGTTTTCAATCATAAGCTAATAGCTGAAATAAAATATATAATTGATCGAGAAGAATGGTTAAGTTAACACACACACACGCACACCCACACATATGCGCACGCACACGCACACACGCAAACAAATGGATACGCACTATCTAGACGAATATATACGTATTATACAGTTTTTAAGCTTCATGGAGCTTTTACGCGACTAATAAGCATTTAAACACGTGCTTGACACGCATTCGCATTATCAACTTTTAACATCGAATATCTCGAAAACTGTTCATTAGCGAACTTTGGGTCCATGAAGACTTTTATTGCTCATAACAAAAACAACCTATTCCCAAAATTTCATTAAAATTGACCGAACGGAATTTCCCATAAGATTTGTGCGGGGTCCTTTTTAAAAATCTTGAGCGACCTCTAAATAATTTTTTTTGAGCTGATTTTTTGAGGGAGCTCTTAAAACATGATAAACTAACATTTTCACAAAAGATACGAAAGAAAATATTCGCTTTTTTTTGGGCCACCATAATGTCTATAGTTCGTCCCATTCAAATACACGTCACAAAAATTAAAAGATAAAAAAAATCTGTGATTTCCAAACGGCTGTAACTTGGCGAAAAATGGTTGTAGAGCAATAAAGAAAAAAAAAAAAGAAGAAAATTTATGCTTGAAGTTCCTAGTTGCAGAATCTGAAAATCAAAAATTTTTATCGTTTTTATCTGTATTCAAGAGTTATCGCCGTTCAAAGCAAAAATGTTCTTTTTGGTTTTGATAATTATTCAGATTTTTTAATTTTTTTCTTTTTTTTCTTTTTTTCCGCATTTATCAATTTTTGATGAAAAACTAAGAATTTTTGCGAAAAAGACTGTTTCAATGTAAAAAAATTAATAAAAGATGGAAAATTTATCCTTTAATTGATTTTTAGTAAAAGTGCCAATTTCAATCATTCGGATCAGCAACCCTTACGCCGCCTCAAGAAGGAGCACGTGCCACCAAAGGCGCCAACCAACGTGTCTCCCAACAAATAAACCAGAAAAACGTAATAACATAACAATATAAAATCCATCACGTGTCCTTTCATATCCTTTGCGCCCATATGCGCGCACGAGGTCAGAAAGATAGATAATTTAATTATAATTCTAAGGAGGAAATTGCGGAACGCAGAAGCCCTTCACGTGTGTTGAACTCATTCTTTCGTGCCGCCTTTCTCGATCCTGTTTACGGATTCCAATAACAATTCTATCAACTCTCATTTATTGCAATGCGCCGCATGTTTCTCGACTGGCTTTAAGTTTCAAATAGAAATTCTTTCAAACACCAATTATTTTTTAAAATAAAAAAAATTGAATTGTAACGATCCAGACATGTTCAATTCCGTGGTTCCAGGTCTGCGAGATTGCCACAGGGATCTATTTTGGGCCCACTCTTATTCATAATGTTTATTAACCTTTTTTTTAAGCAAAATAAATGAATAAATATTATAAAGATTAAAAATTGTATGTTTAAAAATGTTTCCAGATAACTTGATCTCATTAACTTTTTTTTTTGGGGCATCAACTGCACAAGCGGTCGGAAGAGGACTATTTCGAATAAAATAAATCAATTTTGTCAAAAGAACTGTTTGTTGTTCTTATTTTAAAAACATCCTGTTTCCTTTGTTTTGTTTAGTACCTACTCTGGCGACTTGATCTAAATGTGATGGAATACGATTAATATTAATGCGAATAATGGGAACAATGAAGTTGACAATGAAACCCATAATTGAAAACCTTGCGAAGGTAAAAAATATTTTGAAAAAAAATCAAATGAAATAATGGGAACAATGGAAATGCTATACATTTATGTATTTATACGAAATGCGCCAAAATCTACGTAATCAATTAACACATATTAATAATTGATGTGAACGATGGGTATGGTAATCCAAATGTCAAGGCGATGCAGTTGGGTGCTTAATATTAACGAACCAATTAATCAGATCGCTTTTCGACGATCAAAATACGCGGTGACATTTTATAAAATCACTTCGGCATTGCTGCGACATTTGACAGGTCTGTCAACTTCGAACTTTTTTAATGTTGTTAGTGCTTCATTTATTTTCGTTAGTGGTACAGTTATTGAACCTTTTCACCACCGAATGCTTTGAAACTGAATCGATCGAATTAGGCAAATAGTTAGAGAAAAGGTCAATCAACATTAGCGACATAGCGCCGATTGACGCTTCCACCCTGTTGGGGGTTGACACCCCTTCTCGGGGGTGGAATTTTTTTTTAAATAACGCTGGAAATCGATAGAGAATCAAATTTTGAGGGGAAAAAACATTTTCAAAGTATTTTTCGCGAATAACTCAGAAACTACGCATTTCATTAAAAAAAGTGTAATGAACAAAAATGTAGCTTATAAATAAACAAAGAAAATAGTTTTTTTAAAAGTGTTGTACGTCCTATACAAAGGGAAATATGGTTAGTGAAAGCAGACTTGTTTTGGGGGGAATACTCGAATCGATGTATTCAACGTCAAATAACGGAAAAAGGATTAATTCAAAAAGACCTTCAAAATGAGCGCTTATAAAAGTTAATTAGAGCAAAATTGAAGGAGTTATCGTCAAAAACAGATGGGTTGCTCATATTTTTTAAGGAAAAATGAGCAGTAAACGCTGTACCATTTCCATCAGAATTAAAATTAATAGTAGACCCTTTACAATTAGTTTTGTTTTAGTGTTTTTCATACGATCCTGAAGTTAGACCGGTTTAGAATGCGTATTTTTTAAATAATGTACGGTAAAAGTTGAAAACGTATTTTTCATTATTCAAAAAAATTGCCTTATTTATAATAACTGAAACTATGAAAGATACGTAAAAATTAATAAGACAACAAAAATGTTGTTTTTTTTTTCAACAAATATTTTGCTTTTTTATTCCTTTGGTTAAAAAAATAAAGGAGATATCGCCGCTTGAAATATCCATTTTAGTGAAAAAAACGACTTGTCTCGAGCCCTTCGATCCTTCCCTTTAAAAAACGAAGGACTTTACAGGGATTTTACAGCTCTTGAAATTATCTTCAAAATTAACCGCGTTATGGTAAAAATACCAATGGCATTTCTTCGGAGCGAAATATGCTTTCTCATTTTTATATATTATATATCATATTATACAAAAATTTAGTGCGATTATTTATATGCAGCGAAGCAATTTTTTTATGATTGATTATATTTAAAAATCGATTATAATAAAAATGTTTTACATTTTTGTAAAAGGATAGTTTATAAGAGTTGAAAATGGCAAAACTAAAATATTCTTTCATAAACAATATATTTTTATTTTAAATTATTGCACAATTATAGCATTCGAAGATTTAAAACGTAATTTTTTATCATTATTTTAGCACAGGGGTGATTTATAAGGGTTGAAAAGTGTTACGAGATACAAATTCTTTCATAAGTAATGAGGGAATTTTTATTTCAAATAATTGCACCGTTAAAGCATTCCAAGCTTTTAAAAAGTAATTTTTTATCATTTTTGTCAATCCAGGGGTGGTTTTTAGGGGTTGAAAGGGAAAAATTCTTTTATTAGCTATATGGTAACTTTTATTTTAAATAATTGCACGATTTAATAATTCCAAATCTTTAAAAAGTAAACATGTTCGAAAACATGGAACATTATTTAATCTTTGTGCTTGAACAATATATTTATCAATAAAATGCTTAAAACTTAATTTTTTCTATTTTCTTCACGTAAGGGTAGTTTTTACCCCTAAAAAAGAAAAAGCGTCAAACGGGCTTATGTCACTTTTGAACTTGAGCCTAAGATGAGCCTTATTCTAACTTTTCTTGCAAATTCATGCAGTTTCAAAGAATTCGGAGGTTACAGCTGATTTTCAGCTTCAATGACTGTACTATAGTGCTTCTTTAATTACAGAAATAGTTCTTAGTGCTTCAATTACAAAAAAAACTCCAAACCCAAAAGACCAACGTATTATTTCCGAGGCAATTGGATGCGCTGAATACGATCTTTTAATCAAAATTCATGATTTCCAGATGAATTTCGGAGAAATGTGAAATTTTTAGGCGAAAACTGCCCCAAATCTGATTTTTTCCTACATTTTGCCCAAAAAATTTTGGGAACTAACTTTCAAACGAAAAAAAATCCACTACTTCTGAAAACAAAGCAGCCTAACAGCACTGATTTTTTTTAACAAAAAAAATCGGTACCTTAAGAACTAAGTTCACGGACCTTCACTCGACAAATAAAGGGTATGATCCTATTAAAAAAAATCTTCCGCACGCCCATGGTGTTCAACTACCAGACTCGTCGATGTAACAGCTCGGCAGAGACCAAGGAAAGCAGTCGTTGCCGAAGAAAGTTCCTTACATAAACCACAGCGAATCAAAGAGATCGTGGTCGACCAAGATGTATCGATATACGAAATGTACACTTCCGGTAAATACCCAGGAAACGCCCAGGCCAGAAAAACCACTCCTTTCCGGCTTCAGTATAAATCTAGATTAATCTATAAACGTAATGAGGTACTTACAGCTGCGATTTGACCCTCTCCAACTCATGGTAACATCCTGTGAAAAAAAAAAAAATGTTAATTGCTATCATGACAACATTACAAAGAAAAAGTAATACCACTAAAAAATAGTATTTATTTGCGGCATTTCTTAAATAGTATTTCTTTTTTTGTCGGAGTTTTTTTTAACTAACTTAAGGCAAATTCGGTATTGACATCTAGCTAGACGCTGTAGATATTTATCTTTGTCTTTTCATCTGTTGCTATTAGAAAAAGACAAAACGCACCCAGAGCTAGGTACATGTTAATACCGAATCTGTTTTTAATTTTGCCTACTTTGAAATCTCATAATGTGAAGTATACACGGTTGGTCATCCTGGCAATGTGTATTGGGATCTCGGAAACTATAAGAAATAATAAAAAGGTTAAATAGGAAAAGATTTACAGATTTACTGCGAACAATATTACTGGACTACCAAGTACACGGGGCAAAAGGTGGACGAATTAGAAATATTTTACAAATTTCCCGAAAAATCGTTTGATTGTTTATTACAAATGCATCCAAACTTTTGAAATTGAACAACGAACTTAACATTTTGTACAGAGACGAACGATTTCGTAAAATAGAAGTTCAAAAAAATTAAGTAAAAAAAATATTTTAAAACTAAGCTTTTATTAAAAGGCACTAAAAAGGAAAAAATAAACCAAGAGTTCAAAAAACCCATAATTTTGTGTAAACCCCAAACCCACAAAAGGGTTGAATATGGTTGCTTTATAGAAGTATCATCATATAATCAGTATGTTCATGTTCTTATGCGATTTAAAAGTTTGACGCGAGGTTTATTCCTAATTAGAATTTTTATTTTAATTACAGCGTAAGTTAAGGAAATTATTATTTTTTTTAAGATGTAAAGCTTGTTGAAGTTGTGCTTTGTGATGGAAAATGAGCGTGATCCCACAAAATCCAAGGCATTACGTCCGTTTTTAGGAGTAAAATTCTAATATTTCATATTAGGGATTTTTTGAGAAAAAATATATATCCGCCACTGGATTTACGACCCCCCAAAACGGGCCATTACCTAATTTTAACAAAAATTTTTAAATAATAACGATTTTGTAGCCAAATCAAAAATTCAAAAGTAAGTTGGAGTAGTGTACAGTATATTAATAAAGTTTTCAATGAAACAAAAAATTGTGTTTCAAAAAATTTACTTAAAACTAGACATAACGGCCGTTGTAGAATTTTGGGAAATAATAACCAAATTTTACAATATGTATTTTTATAATAATCCCTGGATTAGTATTAGAGTGGCTAGTTTAAATCTAAATATCCCTATAGAAAGTTTCAGAAGGTGGCTGGCAAAAAATAAAATAAAAGCTATTATACCAGAATTTGTCCATACTTTGGAATTGGGTGTAGTTTTGTTATTTATTGACTACAGGGAGAATATTTAAATAATCCTAAATTTGTAAGTGAAATTTTATTTAGTGATGAGGCTACATTTACTGCAAAAGTAATTATGAACGTACGTAAAAGAATTAAGAAGCGCATAGAAGTAAATGATAGAAGTGAAAAAAATATAATTATTTAACTTTTGTTGGTTTTAGTTTCATTTTTTTTATATTTAAATTTACCGAAACTAAGATTATTAATAATTATTATAATACCACATTACTTGAGTTTAATTAATTTAATATTTGTTTGTTTTTCTTTTGCTTCATGAACAACTTGATATCAACAATAAATTAATGAAAAAAAAGTAGACTTGTGAATTTTTGATTTGGCTACAAAATCGTTATGTTTAAAAAATTTTGATAAAATTTGGTATTGGCCCATTTTGGGGGGCGTGAATCCAGTGACTGAAATATATTTTTTCTCAAAAAATCCCTTGCTTTGGATTTTGTGGGATCACGCTCATTTTCCTTCACAAAGCACTCTTCATCAAGCTCTATATTAAAAAAAAATCGCAATCGCAAAGATTTTAGGTTGCTTAAAAACAACTGTATATACCTACTTTGTTCTTTAAATAAATAGAGAGGTTTTTTTTACACATATAGCTTTGTATATATTTTTTATTTTTCTTTTTACACAGTGCAAAATTACATGCTTAATGTAACTTTACTTATATAGGGTGATTCACAAATGGTGACCAAAAATGAAACAGCGTATTTTTTGGTGTATTTTAAGGGGTCTTTCCTATAAAGTTTTTATTTACGACGCTTCTTTAAAAAGATACAGGGTTTTAAACTCCAAAAAATATTTTTAATTTTGTTAAATAATTTAAAAACTAGTACTTAAGTGAAATAATTTGAAATTGAGCACATGTATTTATGTAAACATTGTTCAACTTCTGAGGGCTTTTCCTAAAATTTGCATGCTCCAGTGGCGGAGATACAGGGTATCGATGGCATATTTTTCTAAATAAAATTGTATGCCACTGCTGTATGGTGACAACCATGATATTTTCGGATTCGTCTTTCAATTTTCTACAAATGATTACTCTTATGTTTTTCTAAAAAAGCCTGATTTTCGAGTAAAACTGAAAACACTTCGATATTCGAATATAATGCTTTTTAAAATTACATAGTGGGCTGCGATAGCAACTTTGACATTCTGAGCAGTTAGAAGAAAGAATAAATAATGCTTTTCATCAGATTCAAGCAACAATAAATTTCGAATAAATTACATTTTGTTACTAAAAAGATGTGTTCGTGGAAATTGAGGTATTTTTGATCATTTACTCAAATAAAATCATTAAAATGATGAGTAATGTTATTAATTTCTATATTCGAATAAATAACCGAATGATTAATGCTCGTCATGTCACTTAAGTAGGTAAAAGTGTTTTCAGTTGGTTTTTTAAGTTTTACTCGAAAATCAGTCTTTTTTCGAAAAACATAAAAGAGTAGTAATTTGTAGAAAATTGAAAGATGAATCCGAAATTATCATGGTAGTTACCGTAAAACAGTGGCGTACTATTTTATTTAGAAAAATATGCCACCGATACCCTATATCTCCGCCACTGGAGTATGTAAATTTTAGGAAAAGCCCTCAGATTTTGGACAATGTATACATAAATACATGTGCCCAATTTTAAATTATTTCACTCACTAGTTTTTGAATTACTTAAAAAATTTAAAATATTTTTTAAAGCTTAACACCCTGAATCTTTTTAACGAAGCGTCCTAGATAAAAACTTTATAGGAAAGACTCCCCTTAAAGTTCACCAAAGAATACGAGGTTTAATTTTTTATTATCATTTGTGAATCACTCTGTATGATGTAATTTTACCCACTGTCAAAATAACCATTGATTTAGTCTAGTGTGTAATTTTACATATAATTTTTATGATTGAACATTAATTACGTGGATATCTGGCAAAAACGGGGCACTCCACCGCATTACATAACAGCGCCGCTAATAACCCATTAAGGTTAATTGGACGTATTGTTAAAAAAAATGAAGAGTAGGTAGGCAGAAAATGTTATTAAATTGTTGACCTCGCGTGGCCGACTATCCCGCGCGAGTCGGCTTACAATGCGGCCTATTACAAAACGGCGATTTTTGTTATGTGCTACTCTATTTATTCCGATAACGCAAAATCTGGGTCCGAGTGAATGGATCTCGCGGCGGCAAAAGGTTTCTTTGTGATATCCGTGCCGGTAGAAAGTCGACGCGCGCCGTTAACTAGTTTATGAAAATTAGAAAAAAATAAGCTAGGCGCTCGCTAAAAGGTCGCGGAAATGTTACTAGCCCAGTCGGGTTGTCATTTGACCGGAAAAAAATTAGGGACCACAATTTTATTATTCTAACCTGTAGGGGGGGTCAATAGTAGTGTAAATTCAGAATGGCGACTGAATTCCAGCCCTGCGTCAGCCGTCATCTTGAATTTAAGAAAAAATCGTTTTTGCTCAATATCTCGGCCATTTTCAACTTTACAACAAAAATGGTATGGACTTAAGTTGTTGCAAATGCGATTTTCTACAACTTCGTTCGTTACAAATTTTATCGTGCGATCGATATTTTTCAAGTTAAGGGGGAAAATAGTGACAAAGTATAATTATTGAATTATCTCGTTTGTTATTGACTTTACGACATAAATGTACATAAACAAAGTTGGAAAGAATTATATTTTCTACAATTTTGATCTCTTTGATTTTTTCGCTATAACCAATATTTAAGGTCCTACGCTTGCGGTAAAAACGCGAGCGTAGGACCTTGCGGGAGTTGGTTTCAAAGGAATTGTTTTTGCTCAATATCTCGTCCATTTTCAACTTTACAACAAAAATGGTAAGGACTTAAGTTGTTGCAAAATCGATTTTCTACAACTTCTTTTATTACAAATTTTATCGTGCGATCGATATTTTTCAAGTTAGGGGGGAAAATAGTGACAAAGTATAATTATTGAATTTTCTCGTTTGTTACTGACTTTACGACATAAATGTACATAAACAAAGTTGGAAAGAATTATATTTTCTACAATTTTGATCTCTTTGATTTTTTCGCTACTACCAACATTTAAGGTCCTACGCCTATGGCAAGCCTAACTAAACTTAAGGGATCAACATTCCATAGGCCTGACGTCTCCGCAAGCGTAGGATCTTAAATGTTGGTAGTAGCGAAAAAATCGAAGGGATCAAAATTGTAGAAAATATAATTCTTTCCAACTTTGTTTATGTATATTTATGTCGTAAAGTCAATAACAAACGAGATAATTCAATAATTATACTTTGTCACTATTTTCCCCCTTAACGTAAAAAATATATCGATCGCACGATAAAATTTGTAAAAAAAGAAGTTATAGAAAATCGATTTTGCAACAACTAAAGTCCTTACCATTTTTGTTGTAAAGTTGAAAATGAACGAGATATTGAGCAAAAACAATTCCTTTGAAACCAACTCCCGCAAGGTCCTACGCTCGCGTCTTTACCGCAAGCGTAGGACCTTAAATATTGGTTATAGCGAAAAAATCAGAGATCAAAATTGTAGAAAATATAATTCTTTCCAACTTTGTTTATGTACATTTACGTCGTTAAGTCAATAACAAACGAGATAATTCAATAATTATACTTTGTCACTATTTTCCCCCTTAACTTGAAAAATATCGATCGCACGATAAAATTTGTAAGGAACGAAGTTGTAGAAAATCGCATTTGCAACAACTTAAGTCCATACCATTTTTGTTGTAAAGTTGAAAATGGCCGAGATATTGAGCAAAAATGATTTTTCCTTAAATTCAAGATGGCGGTTGACGCAGGGATGGAATTCAGTTGCGATTCTGAATTTTCACTACTATTGACCCCCCCCCCCCTAAAGGTTAGAACAATAAAATTGTGGTCCCTAATTTTTTCGCGGTTAAGCCCTTTTTTTGTCTAACCCGACTGAAGTATACGGGGTTCTTGTTGGCCGATGAAAGTGGGCGAGATTCGGTGGCACCGGGACTGAATCCGGCCGGGAAAAAGCCAACTCACGAGGGTAGAGACAGATCTCGAAAATGTAATCACGTTTTATGTAGGATTTCGTCTGTGTCTCGGAAAGTAAATGAGATGAGGAAAAAACCGAGATCATTAGCGACTTTTTGTACTCGACTTACTACTTTTTATGGATGAGACTACGGGGTGGGGGAGGGGGGTGGTGGTAAATAATGACACTTTGTCATACAAACTTATTTCGAAATATTAACCGTTTTCGAGATACAGGGTGTTAATAATTAAAAAAAAACATTGACTGTAAATATTTTCTGAAATAATAGAGGTATTTGAACTAAATTTGGTATACGTTATATTGGGTTAAGTTTCCTTAAAATACTGTAATATCAAGATTTTTGCGCAACCAGCAACTGATACAGGAAACTCATTCGGCTATTTCTTAAAAAAAAAATAGTACGGTCCTGTGCAAAATAATAATTGATAATATTTTCTGAAAAAGCATGCCAATGGGAACCAAAAACACCTCTTACATTTTGACGATATCTGTCTCTGTCTTACTGGACCAGGCGGGATCCGTTTCAAAATACCNAATAAAAGTTTGTAGTTACTTACGTAAAAAACTAAAGGTTATTTTTAATAATAATTTAATTACATTCAGGTGGCTACATTAAATTTTTATAATTAAAAAAATATTCCCTCATTTTTAATTTTTTTCGTTATTTAACATTTCTTGATGAAAAAGATTAGATTTTTACGAAAAAAAAACATTTTCAATTTAAAACAATCAGTAAAACACAACATTTATCATGTAATCAATTAGCAGAAGTGACCACTTCAGTAGTTCAGTAGTTTTAATAAATTATGTATTTTATTTTATTGCATCCAATAGAAAAACAAGAAATAAATCGAAAACGGTTAAATTTATCGACATAAAACAAGTATCCCTTATTTGTGAAAAATAGATAGGAGAACAATATTTTTCTTTTTAAACTTTCGTACACACACTGATAAAAAAGTTATAACCAGTTTTTATCAACCAAGAGTACATTTCGTAGCGCCCTCTAGCGTCTACAGCAAAATTAAGTACGGATTCGTTTTTCTCGTCCCAGAAAACCCTCTAATCCAAATTTTCAAAAGAATCCTTTGAAAACTTTCTAAGAATTTTAAGAATTTCGAATTGAAAATTTCAACTTTAACGCCCTGTAACTTTTTATTAGCCACAAATGGACCAAGGTAAGTTTGCCTTAATCGCATTATTTTGATGTAAGGAATCTACTCTTGCTCTGTGTCCCATTAATTTCGGGACACCCTGTATAGTATCGCTAATTTTTGCTTTAATGGCTCCAAAATGTAATAACAAAATATAATTTCACTATGCGCGCGCTTTAAAACGTATGCTAAACTTATTATTAAACAAATAGTGAAAAAATTGGAAAAATTTCAATTTTTTTTCTTCTTTTTTCAACACAGTTCAAAAATTATTCATTTTAGAGAAAAATTGAGGAGGAAAAAAAGATTCATAATTAAATTTTACACATGATATAAGTACCTATTTTCAAATTAAAAAATACAACATAATTATTGCAAATATAGCAAAAACAACAAAAAAAAAAGTTAAAAAAATACAATTTGCCATTTTTTAAAAATACATACATACTTATATTATAGGTAGGATCTTCATACTTGGCCAAAAAAATCTTTTTGATATAATAAAACATCACACCAGTATTCGTTAAAATGGATCCGATGGTTTTCGAGTAATAATTTTGCAATCCAGATTTTTGAAAAAAAATTGAAATTTTTGCAAATTTAACTGAGCCTAAATTAACACTTCTAGATACTTGAAAATTTTATCATTTAAAAAAGGGCACTAAAACTTTAAAATGCATCTAGAAAAATTGAAATCGGTTAATTAGGAGAGCCGTGGTAATTGTTTAAATATATGCGTAATTATTACTCGAAAACCATCGGACCGATTTTAACGAAAACTGGTGTGATGTTTTATTATATCAAAAATATTTTTTTGGCCAAGTATGAAGATCCTACTCACAATATAAGTACTTTTAAAAATATTGTAATTTTTTTCACATTTTTTGTTGTTTTTGCTATATTTGGAATAATTATGTTGTATTTATTTTTTTATTTGAAAATAGATATGTATATCATGATTAAAATTTAATTACGAATCTTTTTTTCCTCTTCAATTTTTCTCTAAAGTGAATAGTTTTTGAACTGTGTTGAAAAAAATAGAAAAAAAAAATGGAATTTCTTCCAATTTTTTCACTATTTGTTTAATAATAAGTTTAGCACACGTTTTGAAGCGCGCATAGTGAAATTATGTTTTGTTATATCATTTTGGAGTATTTTGGAAATCTTTTATTTTCAAGTCTTTCGAACTCTCTAAGCATTTTTGTAAGTATCCATATTTAAATATCTTCAAGATCTACCGGGTCAAATAATAACACACGCAATTTTGTAACTTGAAGAGGAAAATCGCTTGACCTATCGGCGACTGATAACAGTCGAACAGAAAATTTATTATTAAAACAAATATTGTATTTCCTCCGTTGCCATTGTCTCCTAGGTTACGTACTTGAACTAACGCTATTGTTGTACGAGCCATTATTTTTATTATAGATAAATGCATGATGCATGTCCTTACTGATACTTAACATTTAACCGCATCGTAGAATTTCGTTCAATTTATGAATAATTTAAAAAATATATCACTTTTTCTCAGATACGTTTGTCATAAACAATACGTTTTCATAAAAATGTGAGGTAGTGGATTAAAAATTGACACAACTGGCTAAAATCCTTGTGTTCTAAAGATATTTACATATGCAACTGCAAAGAATTGCAAAAAAACAGCAGAACCTAAATCAAATATGTAGATAGTCAGTAGGCAGGCCACCATAAACAATTTTATATCTAGATGGTTTTGAAAAACAAAGAAATTATCAAATTTCAAGGCAATCGCGTTATTTAAATTTTATGAAGCTCGGACCGCTGCTACAGCACAAAAATAGTAAGCGACTCGCCAGTGAAAAAAATTATTTTTCAGCAAACAGTGAAGGGACGTATGACATAGACATGCTATTCAAAAAAACACACAATTATAACAAGAATTTGAATAATGTTAACGGATAAGTTAAACAATACTCCTGAAAATTATGGTGCAGATAAAAATCGAAGACGCCTACATCGCCCAATGCCAAAATAATTATATCACAACTAACTATAAATTCTCAATTATAAAAGTCTGAAAACCTTGAAATAAAATTGTAGAGAAGTATTTTTATATTCCTGCGAAGGATTGTTTCACTTTTTAATAGCGTTCTGTGCTTCGTGCTGTGGCATCATTGGTGCAATTTAAACACAAAGAGATTTTTTACTGCAGTATTAGTAAACATTAAATTATTCAAATTTGTATTAATATGTATTAGACGTACCTTGGTATATTAGGAAACTGTAGGAAGATTGGATCATAACTCAAATAAAAATATAAAATGTTTTTAATTGACAGCCACCAATGCTATTTTATTATCTAATAAAAAAAGTAATTAACAATAACAAAGTTGGCCAAATCGAGCGTCGTGCATTTCCATAGCCGCCTATGCGGATTCAACCGATTATGATAATACCAATAATATTTCCAGGTAATGTTTCAGTTATTTATTACCTGTTTAATTCTATCATTATCATTGACGCCTGTCACATTCAAAAGTAATTATACCACACAAAAATTATCACTCTGCGAGAGGTGCAAACATCGCATGATAAATGAGTGTATTTACTGGGATAAAGGCGACAAAATCGAGTGGCGAATTTGATACCCCGCAATTTAAACACCCACTTTGAATTCGACTACGTCGATGTAGCAGTCTCGGTAAAATTTGACATTGTCAATGTTAAAGCGACCATTTCTCATTAATTTTTGCTTGTTTTGACGCCAACGGCAAAGACATGAGTAAGATCAACACCACAAAAATGAGAAACGAACGAAAATGATTGCAGGTATTACGGAAATGAGGAAATTAAAGCAGAATGCAAATTATCCATGCGTTCGCAATAATATTTACATTTTTTTAAATGTATGAGGGAAAGGTCGTGGTTTAAAGCGTACGAGAAAAAGCGACGAGCAATTTGAATAATTCAAATCAAATTGGATTCCTGTCACGTCTCATTTAAATTGCATTAGCTAAGAATTAGGAAATCTACATATTTATAAAAGCTACAAGTTACTTCGGACTACCTACTTATCATTTCTTATAAGGAAACTAGTGCTAAATCGCGGAGAAATCGCATACATTTTAAGGCTTAGATGCTGAAATTATCTGGTAAAGGCGCCCTAAAAATCGCTATCGCAAATTTCACTTTTAATATGGGCCCTAAAGAATTGAGACTTCCAAAAACGTCCTTGCTGAAAAGCATGTCTGCTAAATTGTATGTCAATATAATATGAATTAAGGTAGCCCTTGGCCTGACCCGGATCGCTTGAATTACTTAACGATAAATAAAGCGTATGTTTATAAAATTGTTAATTTGGCATTAATAATCGCCAAGAGAGATCACGCAAACGCCCTCAAATCAAAATATTAATGTGCAAGTATATATATGCCCATATAGCTTCACGGGGAGCAAACCAACTGAGGAGTCCCGAAGATCTGCTAGTTTCTAAACTGGCCAAACTGTCAACCACAATTTAAAAATAACTGGGCAATTAATAGAAGGCAAGGAATATGAACGGGAAATAAAGAGCTATACTATGTAAATCTAATCCAGACTTAACCTTCAAAATAGCAATGTACTCACCAAATATTGCATAAGTCAGCCAGTCCCTGTCATATCAAAGACCACTGTTTAGCACTGCTCGAAAGTTTTTCACTAAATACAACACTAAATTATCAATTAAAAACTATTCAATAACCAATTTTAGCAACTTTTCACTACGGATAATAACATTAACCCGAACTAGAGAACAAAATCTGGGGCCCACACATTCAATGATGTACTCTGTTGTTCACGAAATTCATTTTTATGACACGAGATGGCAGCACTTGCCGAAGAAACAATTTTAAAAAATTCGTGTTCGCACAAATAGCTTCCCTTTTGTACAAACAAGTTAATTCATTTTTTCAAAACTACACTATTTGCAGTGTGAAATAATTATGAGTAGAATTTAGAAATAAACTAAAGTAGACAAATAGATCAGACCCAATTCGCTTACTGGAACAAGAAATAAATAAACTGAACCAGTCATATATTTGTTACGAACGAATGCGCTTATAGAAATGTCATACACTTTTTGACAGTCTAAGGTTATGTGATATATAACTTCAAAATAATATAATAAATTCCTTTATTTTCATTAAAATCCTACTTTTGAATAGTGTTTAAAGAAAATGGGTGGCAAGCATAAAGTCGCGAATAGGACAAAGAATAATGCACGAGTACGTATTCGTCATATTTAATATCTGTAAACAATATGGTTATTTTTAATTTTCTTTCAGCCTTCTAGTAGTGGAAGAAGTGCTGAGCTTCTGGGTTCTTCCATCCCACAATTTGTAGGATTTTCCGGTATTAAAGATGCTGGATTTGGGCTTGCAGGGTTTTCCCTTTCTACGACTGAAGAATTTGACTCGTCTATCGATCCCAACATTCAACTGGTTTTGAAAAAAATATCAAAGAAAGATTCTACAACAAAGTTGAAAGTAAATATATCTAATTATGTTAATGTTGACTGTATCAAATGTATATTTTAGGGTTTGCAAGAATTCGCTGACTTGGTAAAAAATTCCGAAGCCGATTCTATAAAAGCTCTGTTACCAGTGTGGCCTAGATTTTACAATGTTTTATCCACTGATATCGATAACCGTGTCCGCGAAGCAACTCATAATGTTCACCATGAAATTGTATTAAAAGCTAAAAGAAATATTGCTCCATATTTGAAGCAGTTAATGGCGCCTTGGTTCACTTCACAATATGATACATATCCACCAGCTGCCAGTGCTGCTGCACAAGCATTCAAGGTAATACCTAAGTTAATGTAGATTTTAAATAAATTTTAGTTTTTGTTCGTAGGATGCTTTTCCAGTAAATAAATTTCAAGAAGCCGTGGTATATTGTCAAGAAGAGATACTGTCGTACATAAATGACAATTTGTTAGTTCAAACCGCACAGACTCTGAGTAACACCAAAAATACGTCGGCAGAAGACGCAGAAGCTAAATATGAAAGGGTATTAATTTCTTGCTTGCAAGGATATTGTCTGTATTTGGAAAAAGTATCTTCAGATCAAATTCAAAACGTGGTGACTTTGAATAATGATATTGTTTCTAATGGGAAATTTTGGAAGTTGGCTAAACATAAAGTTTCTCCCGTCAGAGCGGCCTGGTTCAAGGCCTTGACCGTTCTCTGCCAGAAAGCCGCCTTTTTACTTGAAGGGAAAGGGGCCCAACTTGTCAGCACTGTGTTCAATAATTTGGAGGAAAATGAGCCTACAGTCTTGCCTTACGTTTGGGAGGCAGCTTTGCTGACCATGGCGAATATAAAGGTAAGAAATTTCAATTAAAGTATACAGGGTGTCTGGTAAATAAGTGCAACGAAAATATGTCTTAATTTTTTCTTTTCCAACCAACTGTTACAAAGTTATAGCAATAAATAAATTTGGATTATGTAAAATAGAAAAACATACAGAATAGCCCAAAGTCAACGCGCATTAGTATTAATTTTTCTATCAGTCTCTGTATTTGTGGCACTTTTTTCAAAATTTTTAGGAATGGTGGACATTTATCAATATCGAGAAACAATTCTTCCCTAAACTGTGGAAGATCCTTAAACAAGGTGGTCAAGGAAATGCTTCTGTCATCTATCCAAACCTGCTTCCGTTAATATCGCACCTTCCGGCTACAGTGGACGAGAACGCACAGCAGTTTTATAATACCTTTTTTGAAAATTTGCGTTTGGGGTAAGTCTCGAGTATTATTAAATGTACAAAATACAGCTTTCTTTTGCTTTATTTATAGACTGAAACAGAAGACTGTGATAGCGAGTAGATCGGAGTCGGTGGCTGTAGCGACAGCCTTCACCGAATGTCTCCAATATGTCGTATTGAAGAAGCAGTTGGAAGTGCCGTTATGTAAAACCCTTATCAAAAACCATCTTTTAAGTACAATCGAATGGTGCCTTATCGAAGACCAAGCCAGTTACAAGTCCGTTTTTAACCAAGTTGCCGCGTTAGTACAATACTGGAGTAGGAACGCTCGGACTGAAGGGTTTGACGATTATTTACACTTTTTCTTTGAGAGCGTATCTGACTTGCTCCGAGACACCTTATTTAACTCGAGAGAGAACAAGAACTGTGATGTTTCCAGCGTATGCCTGAAGGAGATAGAATTTTTACAGTCCCTAAAGCATATTAACAAACCCAAGAAACAGTTCAAAGTTAAATTTAATCAAGATGAAACAGAGATAGGTGAAAGTGTACAGAGTTCCAATATTTCCACCGTAGAGACTAATCAAATATATTTCGAAAAATTAAACTTGTTAGTTTACAAGGTGTGCGAAGATTATGTGGAATATATAGAGGAAACCCAGTCCAAAGTGATACTAGAATACCTCTGCTCTCTTATAGTTGACTTTGACACGAAAAACTTTTTCGTCAATCTGAACGAAAAAATGAAAAAGAAAAATTCCGGCTCTCAACTGATCGATATTTTCAACGACAAACTTTATAAATGGCTAAACTCCGGTGAGTTGTGTTGCAAGCAAGTCGTCGATTTGATATTCTTGCTTTTTTCCTACGTCACTGATGATGACAAACAACTGATATTGCGGAAGTTGTCGGAGGTAAGTATAAAGTAGTTCAAACGTACCACTCGAAAATTTGCCATCGTTTCTGTGCTACAGATTTCAACTGAAGACTGTCTTGGTTGGTGCGTATCTGAAGGACTGTCGCATCCCCATAATAAGGATCCGTTGGTTAAAGACTGGCTTCGCAACACAAAAGTCAGCGAATTTATAGTTTCCATCGCGGAGAAGGAAATAAAGGACGAATCCTCTTCCGAATGTAGCGTTCTCTTTAGACTCGCGCTGACGGAAAATGAGGATGGAGGTAAAGTTAATTTTTTCGCTAGTCTTTTGAAAAATATACCTCCCCTCTCACACACAAATCTGAGGGGTAGGTACTTATATTATTACTTGTTGAAACATTTTTCATTCTTTTAGAGTTACTCATCCACAGTGAAGCTGTATCACAAATTATAAGCAAACTAATCGCCACTCTAGAACACTACAATGATTATACCGTAACCTTAGACACCTGCTCGAGCCTTGCCGCTTACATTTCTGCCATTATATACACCGAAAACTTACTCCTGACCTATGGCAGCAAACTACTATTGTCCCTGTTCAAGTTATCATGTAACTCCAACTTAGATCACGAAGTTATTTCTGCTGAAACGATTTATGAGGTTAACACTGCGTGGCAAGACGCCGTCACGCTCTTAACGAAGAGCTTAAGCCTAGACGCGAGCAAGGACCTGACGGGAAAGTTTGCCGATATTTTGGAAAACGAATTTTTGTGTAACGATATGGGGGAGAGTCATGTTGACCACTTAGCGAGCGTCGCTGTTAGTTTTATAAAAGCAGTGCACAGGAGTAGGCCGCTGGGGGTAAGCGATTTCTTGTGTTTGTTTTTGGAGCGGTCTTTTGTACCGGCTTGGAGGACTGATTTGAATAGCCTTTGCAAAGTAGCCGAGTACGTTAAAGGGAATTTAAGCAGCCCGTTTGACGAGATTCGTAAACCGTCCGAGGATGTTCAGGAGTGGGATATTCTAAGGTATTTCGTTTGGACTTACTTAAAACTTAGGATAGTGGGAATGGAATTGGATGGCGATGAAGAGGAAGAAGAAGAAGAAGAGGAAGACGAGGGAATAAAGCCGGATAAGAAATCTGTTTATATTCTAAATGTTATAGATGAGAGTGAAACGTTTATTTCCGAAATTTTGTACGACTTAAGTTATAGCCAGTCGTATCTGCAGAACTTTAAAAATGTGAGTACAAATCTTAATTTTAAATATTTTATTAAAAGAGAATTTGTTTGCAGACTAAATATTACGAATCTATCTTAAATTATTACGTTCTAACAGAAATGAAACTAAAAACCGTTCTGGAAAATGTCGATCATACATTTAAATTGAAATTAAAAAGTATTTTGAAAGGAAAATCCATAGGCGAGGCTTGGTTTTGGTGTAAAACGGCCTACATCTTATACTCGGATATAACTCCCGAACCTCCGTCAGACATTTACAAGGAATTTGTCGGTGACGTTTCTACCGCAAACAGTTTAGGTGTGCTACACTTAACGCAGGTGTTTGGCAGGCACCTCGACTTCGATTACGTTCAGAATAAATTTGAGGCCGTCGGTAATGTTGTGATTCTCAGAAGTTTGATACTTTGCGATGAAATCGACGTACAGATCGCGGAAGTGTTTGGACAAATCGAAAAAATAAGAAGCGAAAACGTTCCACAATTTTTGTACAACACGTAAGAATGAAATATTTGTATTGAAAAATTTTCACGTCGCTGTTTTTTAGCAGTAACATCGGTTGGGTAAAAGCGCAGGAAATCGTCGAAGTTGTCAGGTTATGTTCCGGGCTGATGAAACACAAATTCAGTTCGTTGAGTCGCAGGCATTGGGACTTTGGGGTGCTTTCGTTGGTATCATGGGCTTCGAACTGTTTAAAATCCAGAGCTTCCTTCGAAAAATACGAGGTAAGTTTAAGTAAGTGCACTTTCCGGGCGTATTTTAACAAATATCGTGTTGTAGTTTCAAGCGCTTTTAATCGCCGTAGCAAATCACTACATCAGCACCGACAACCAGATAAAATTGATGAAAGAACAAGAATTAAAAAGTAGTTACATTGACGAGTGGCGCGACGTCCTCGTCGAAAGTATTCATAGTGACCTCGCACAGCTTTGGTTATACCTAGCAGGTAATTTTAGATAAAATAATTGAAATTAGTAACTAAAACGATTGCTTTTAGAACAAATGGAAGTTAAACAGTTCAACGTCACGTACTTACCGCTGATACAAGAGTTCGGTGCTGTAATAAACAATATAAACTACGACTTTATCTTCAAGTTCAACGACACCTCTCTGCCGAAATGGACCAAGTTCTTGAAACGGGGTTGTTCGTTACTGGTCTGTCCTCAGCCTAACTTACAACTCTGGGGGTACAAAATGTTGCACGTTCTTGTGCCGGGACTTGTGAAGATCGACACGGAAGCCGTTAATACAAACACGCCTCACAGGAAGGGGCTTATATTCGAGCAGTTCAAGGAAAAGCTTGTAGAGACTCACGGTATCGTGAACAGCATGCTCATGGGATTTAAGTGAGTACCCTTTGGTTTTCAATATAATTTTTACTAAAACCACTGCAAATAAATAAGTCAATACGCAATTTTTACTGTTTTGCAATAATTTGTGTTTATCACATGGAAATTTTAATGTTTCATTTGTTTTGCATAGTGTTCCAATATTTTTAACCTGTTTACCAAAAAAGAGATGATCAACGGTACATGGATTCATTACTTGATTTGTCAGTTTCCAACTTAGGTGTTTCCTTTCATGTCATATGCGTGCAAATGAGAAAAACATATGAATGATTTTAGTTAATTCCGATAAGCATAACCTCATAATCATAAGACGGATATAGCAGACCACACATCAATTTTCAGTCTGCCGGTACTCTCCACAATTCACCAGCTGTGTGTAATAGAGACCTATCTAAAACTTTTACAGTTTGGAAATCGTGAAATGAGAAGGTGTACAGCTTCTAAATGAACAAATATTACTTACAGTAGTTTCTATGGATTCTCTAAAAACAGATAAATACTTAATCTATATATTTATGTTTAAAAAAATAATATATAAGATATAATAAAAATGTATTACCGATGTGTACATATTTGCAATACATTTTAAAAATAAAATGTTTCCTAATGACTCGGACAATAAATAGATAATTTCTTAAGTTTATAATTCTTATTACGGCCCTGATCAGTACTTCCCTTCTCAAGGTCACCAAAAGAGCTGAAAAAGATCAAAGTGCTGACAAACTGTACTGACACTGCTAGTATACATTATGCTGTGTTTATAATATAAATAGAGGTGACATGAACTTTATGGAGAGCTTTTTTAATTGTCAGTGTTGCGAGAAACAACTACTCCGAGAGGTATATGCCCCTAGCGGCATTGAATTATACTCGCAATTATACTTTATGGAGAGCTGCCATCTAGTACTTTTGTTCCCAAGTTAAACTATAAATATACAGGCTGTCTCCTAAATAACGCCGCAAGCGTTATTTTTAGTCTGATTTTAAAAAACAAAAAATTATATGAAATGGCTCTAAATACACCATAGAGTGAACCTATTGGGGCATATTTATTATTTCTTTTTTCAAATGGCAATGTATGTTTTTTTTTATTTATTGAATTCTATTCTGAGTTCAACGATGTATAATAAAATATACTTTTGTGAAACATGTAACATGTATTACAGAAATAGCATGAAAATATTAGTCAGTACTGCATTATTAGCGCCCGGTCGCTTAATTGACAACAAACATGTTTCGACTAATCATGTATGCCTGGAAAACAAAAAATAATACAACAAAGCAAGTAAATGTCATTTTAGCGTTTGTGTCCCAGTTTTTTTGCGCGTTATACCCTTTCTGTGCCATTTACAGTGGGTTATTTATTGAAATAAGATCAACAGTGCAAAATATGAGTAATAATCAATTGACAGACATGATTCAGGCACTGCAAATAAATTTATTTGCTATTTATTTGATTCAGGTATATATACACTTCAGTGTAATAAAAGTCGTGGTGCAGGAGTCCGCCTTTACAGAGTACTATTTCCTCACAGAGAAGTTCTAGAACCACGTAGATTTGTAAGACTTGAAGAAAATTTGATAAACTATGGTGCTTTTAAGAAAAAAAAAGCATAAATTCAAGCCATACATTCCTCAAAAAGTACAGGCAATAGAGGACGGCTACAATTTGTTTCTTTAGTTGTTTTGTGTTACGTTGTTCTTCGTTTAATGTGTTTTGTGTTTAATTAATGTTATTTCCTTTTGAACTTTGTATAATGGTTAATGTATTTAATTAAATTATTTTTCTTTCAATTGATATTCATTGTATTGTTTCTTTTCTGTTAACTACAAAATTCTCTTTTGAGTTTTATTTGCTTTGCTGTATTATTTTTTGTTTTCCATGGCACAGATGATTAGTTAAAATACATTTGTCATGAATCAATGGCCAGGTGCCGAATGCGGTATCGACTAATATTTTGTCGTCTTTTCGGTAGTAAATGCTTTAAAAAAGTAAAGTTCATATACATCGTTGGATTCAGAAAATAAATTTGGTAAAAAAAAAGTTGACTGTCGCTTTTCAAAAAAAAAAAATAGTAAATGAGCTCTAATAGGCTCGCTTTATAGTGTATTTAGAGCCATTTCATTTAATTTTTTGTTTTTTAAAATCAGACTATAAATAACGGAGTTATGGCCTGCGGCGTTTTTTAGGAGACAGCCTGTATAAACAGACTTAAAATGAAACATTTTCAGGTTAGGCGAAGATAGCTGTAGGGTGGAACCGTCCACTGATTCGTTCACTTACACGTTTGCTTACCTGCTCCTTTGGGACGTCCTGCTGACGTTATGCGACCAGGCTTCGACCGAATTAAGATACCAGTATGCCGATTGGTTGAGGAACGAGGATCTGTTAAAAAATTTCTTGAACAACCTCTTCCGATTGATGCCCACTGAAGTGCTGCACTTTAACGAGGGCAAGTCTAAGTCTCTTCTTGAGGTATTTTTAGAAAAACCTCCTATGGATGTTCGAGGTAGGATAGGAATTTTATTGTATTTGGTTTCGGTTAATGTTGTACGTTTCAGACACTTGTAATAGCCAGAAAATAGAACGTTTGGTTTGTTGGTTGTATGCTTCGACTTTAGCTCAGCTTCCCGCATTGGTGAGACAGTGGTGGACGAGCCTCGAGACAAAGATAGCGCAAGTAGTAGAAAAAGTCACGTCGGTGTATGTGTCGCCCCATCTTTGCACGCAAGAACTGAACGATGTGATGGCGCATCAAACGAAATTTAAGAACATGACGGTAAGTTGAAAAGAAAAAATACAAATTTAAGCATTTTATGTAATCAAATCTTTTTTATGTATGCAGTATGAGTAATTTAATGTGCTATCTAACATGGAACTTAATGTATTCCAAATTTTCTACCGGGAAGAACCTTTAAAAACCACCCCTTTGGATGAAAATAATATAAAAAAATTTTTTCAACTTGAAACATTTTAATCATGCATTTTTAGCAAATTAAAGTTGATATCTTGATTAAAAAGTCTTTTTTATCGATTGCAACTTTTCAACCTTTGAAAAATACCCCTTCTTTCGAAAATAAAATGAAAAAATATTATTGAAAGAGTAGAAACATTTTAAATGTGCATTCGTATTAAATAAACATTTATTCCCTTCTTATAAACTAATTTTGGATTGATTGCAACTTTTCAACCCTTATTAATTAATACTTTAAATAACTAGATAGATCTCACAGGGTCAAACGACACTTAGAGTGTACGATAATTTAATAAACAAAGAAATCTAAATAAAAAAATTAGATAAATTTGGAACAAATACACTGAAGATGAATTTTTTGAGACAAAACGTCTGAATCTGGTTAGGGCTGAGGCAGTACAGTATTGGGGGTCATGAAGGCTTGCAACAAATGCAATAAAATTTGCAGGGTTGTATTTAAGAAAATGAAGTTGATGATGGTCCTGGAGAGACGAAACGTTACATATAAAAATTGATTATGCCATTCGATAGAGGGCAAAAAGTTGCCACGAGAAAGTGTTCTTCTTTTTTCAATATCACCTCAAACAAAGCTGAAATGAAACAAAAACGGATTTCCAAAATTTCAGAGGCATAATGTTGATCCCCTGATTACGCAACTTTGCCCCCATTTAAGCTAGTTCGTATCTCTTACCGTTTTCGAGATCCCTGTAGTGAGAAGCGAATTTGTAACAGCCTGTATATGTGTGTGTGTAAATGTGTGCGCGTGTGTGTGTAGTATAGTGTGTATTATAATATAGTACTGGTTTATTTGAATATACACATACTAAATACGTATATACCTATATACAAAAAAGATCTAAATGCTTCAAAATTCTTGTTTGACCTAAATTTTCCTAAAATTATCACCTATANTTTTTTGCGCTTTCGACGTGAACGAACGCTTCATCATAATTATAATAATATTAAATTTTTTGTGTTTTCAAATATACTTCTATTCAAATTGAAGTTATATTAAATTACTACGAATATCATGGAGATGTCTAGTCTCCCTGACGAATATAATGACATTTACAAAACAAACTTCAAAATCAAATCAAGTGACTAAACATCAGGGTCGCCAATAATGGCACTGAAATATTGAAGAAAACTCTGCCCGCTGATTGGTCAGTTGCAAATATATCCTCGACATACGGCATAAATTAAATTCTCTAGAGAATTGGATTCCTTCAACGTTCAAAAATAAGTGTTTATGTTTTTAAGAGAAATTTGTCAGGTGAATTTTTTCTCTGGAGAATCAGTTCTCCTGTTTTCAAAAATCAAGCCCCTGATTTGTTTATTAATTTTTTCTTAAAAAAAATGAGACTATCATGTTATTTCGATCATATTTCTGTTAATTTTGATTCTAAACACTTTTAAAATAGCTCATTTTAAAGGTTTTTAAGAGTACACTTTAAAAAAGGTTCAAATAGTTTTTTTCCTAATATTTATGGTTTTGGCGTTGTTTAACGTTAACTGATTCCAATTTATTTTTTAACTAACATATAATAAAGTTTAAAAATCCATAACTCGGTTTATATTGCAATTAGAGAAAAACAAAATAATGCCATTAGATTTGTTTTTTTATTACCTTTCTTTTTGTTCATTACAACTTTTTCGTTAAATCCAATGGTTTCAGAGTTATTTGCAAAAAACTGTTTACTCGGAAAGTATTGGATTATCCAAAAAACTTTATATAACATTTGTTATTTAAAATTTACTCCTCTATCGATTCCTGTGGTTATTTTGGGCGTAAAAATTTCCACCCCCAAGAAGCAGTGAGAACCACCCCCAAGGCAAAAGCACACTTCGTCACTATATAACTTTTGTTCCTTGAGGCATTCCCCACATTCAGTCAAAATTTCACGTCAATCGGTTCAGTTATAAAGAATTCGGAGGTAAAAACCCTGAGTAACTGGACTATATTGTGGGAAACAATTACTCTGCTGACTACGTTTCCTCGCTCTGTGTGACATTAGTTTTACTAGGCTTGCCAACATTGAACTGATGTTGACCCGAAGAAATATCGTTTCGAATAATTTTCGCGTTACCCCGAAACCTGCTTGCTCGCCCTGTAAAGCAGCACTTTCCGAACTTGGCACCTAAATAACTATTTTAGTGAACCTGAATAATTTTGTCGGAACTAGAAGAATAATTGAAAAATCCAAATTCTTCGGGTTAAAATCAGGTCAATCTGGCAGTAGGTACAAAGCAATGCATTGTGTTAGTAGGCATTGAGTAGCAATGACATTTAAGATATGACTTTGTAGGTTATATCTCACCTATACACGTTTTAACGTTTTTTTTTACAGGTTAGAGTCATCCCCACTGTTCGAGAAGTAATCGCGATCTACACCGTCGACGAGGCCCAAATGGAACTGGTGATTACCTTGCCTGCGAATTATCCTCTGGGTGGCTTGGACGTCCAATGCAATCGTCAAATCGGGGGCACGACCCACAAACAGTGGCTGCTGCAATTGAAGAAATGCGTGCTACATCAGGTAATGTTATGTTCAGAGTAAATCGGGTCTTTGTAGTAGTCATTTTGTAGAACGGTCGTATATGGGACGGGTTATCTCTGTGGAATAACAATTTGGACAAGAAATTCGATGGCGTCGAGGAATGTTACATTTGCTTCTCCGTTCTGCATCCCGGAACGTATCAGTTGCCAAAATTGTCCTGCCAGACGTGTAAGAAAAAGTTCCATTCGGCATGTCTGGTAAGTGTACCGTTTTTATCCGTGGTGAAATTTTGAAATACGTTATATTTTTTTTCAGTACAAGTGGTTCAGTACTAGCAACAAGAGTTCGTGTCCAATATGTAGGAATTTGTTTTAAGTTATTTAAAACTTAATAAAATATTATATAGTTAGAAAATATTTAATTGAAATTGATATAAATATATTAATATGTACAAAATTATCGTTTTATTATGAAAATTAGATTTTTTGTTATACCTATTTTTGTTATATGCAAGGAAAATAATAAATTATTATAAACGTGCTTGTACGTTTTCTTTTGAAAGTTTAAAACAAAAATTTAGTTGCGTTTGCAAAAAAACTGATGAATGCCTCGGAAAATTTTTCGGCGATTGCAACGATAAATTACAATTTAGTTCCCAGAAAAATAGCGCGATACACCAACTTTTATAAATTCGATGAGTGGAAGATTATTTTTGGGACAGAAATTATTTTAATTTTTTACTTTTTAACACATTTTCTCATCACTGTCCTGTTTAAGAAATTTTTAAAATTGTCTGTGTGTCCTCTGGAAGCTCACTTGGTAAGGATATATTATGTCCATGATGTTTTCTATCTTAATGGCTACACAGGGTGTATATCATATTTTGACCATAAAATTCCCAAGTTCCAAGATAATTTTGAGAATCTTTTCAGGTTGCATACTTGTAAACAGTATATCAGTTCCTATTTCTAAGTGATGATTTTTTTCTTTTATATCTAAAGATAGCATACAGGGTGCCCATTTATAACTCAAAATAAAAAAAAAAGGGCGAATTCTTAGGAAAATAGTGGAGTTAATTCATATAACGTTTTTCTACCGTAACCTATAAACTCAGTGTTTCGATACATGCATATAACGATTATTTAATCCATTCATTGACTTCGTCCACATCGTCGTTTGTCAAAATCAATCGAAAATACGGCTGTTAATATTTTAAAAATAACTTCCACCTTCCCTTGTTGACAAATGAAACTTTCACTGTGAAACAAATTGCTTGTCTCGTATATTGGTAGATTTTTCATATATTGCGTTCATGCACGGCAGCTTGACTCATCCATCATCAATACAGGGTGTCCCCCCACGAACTCCATCGATGGATATCTGGGAAGCCGCTAGAAGGATTTTTTTGAAATTGTGATGGTGTTATAAGGACCGTGGGGCCCACCAAGTTAAAATATGTTAAAGGTTTTTACACCGGAAATCGATACTAACTTTCTTATTTTAAATGGAACCCCCTGTATATTATTGTATTTTTGGAAAGAGCACCTATTTTTAAGTTGAAAACGTATAGCACACTCCATACTTAGGATTGATCGTTTCCGAGATATTTTGATTTTTAAGCAAAAATTGACAGCTGCAGTCTGTCAGCAAAATTTAGTTTTCCCGGAAACATAGGTTTATTTTTTTGTGCAAATTGGACATTTTGTAGAGGAAGACCTAATTTATCGAATTTGATATGAAAATTTTCCAGTTTTTATACAGGGTGGTCAAAAAAAAAATTGAATATGAAGTTCAGAAAATGTGGAAAATTCGAAAATTTTAAATCGAAACCCCTAATTGTTTTAACATATTCGCATTATGTAAAAAAGTTAAGTGTATCTTTATTAAAGTTTCCCTATATCTAAACCTAGCGGTTTTCATTTTATTTACGAATAAACATTTCCCTTTTCTTAAAATGATGTTTCCATTTGTTTCGCACATTTTAGGTTGGCCGTGACAGGTAAGTAACAATCAACATGACATTTCGAATTTTCCACATTTTCTGAACTTCACATTCGATAATTTTTTTTTGATCACCCTGTATAAAAACTGGAAAATTTTCATGTCAAATTCGATAAATTAGGTCTTCCTCTACAAAATGTCCAATTTTCACAAAAAAATAAACCTATGTTTCCGGGAATATCTCGGAAATGGTCAATTCTAAGTATGGAGTGCGGATATGTTTTCAACTTAAAAATAGATGCTCCTTCCAAAAATGCAATAATATACAGGGGGTTCCATTTAAAATAAGAAAGTTAGTATTGACTTCCGGTATAAACGGAAGTACGATGACCTTGAAAATATTTTAGCTTGGTAGGCCCCACGGTCCGCATTACACCATTACAATTTCAAAAAAATCCTTCTAGCGGCTTCCCAGATATCCATCGATGGAGTTCCTGGTGGGACACCCTATACCGACACTGTTTAAAATTGGATTAAGTTTTGATGGGCAATCGAAGAAAATCCTACAAATTGGTTGTCTTGTGGCTTATTTTATTTCCGCTCAAGATGAAAACATTACCAAAAAAATTGTGAAAAGCTTCTAACGGGAATAACGTTCACACAAGGTCGTTGTAACTGTTATAATTCACAGGTATTATTAGGAGAAGGCATTTAAATAATACTCGTTGTGATTAAAAATAAGTGACTGATTTATTCAGTTAATGGTAAAAGTTACAAACATAGAATTAGCACAGAGAAAAGCAAAAGCAGTAAAAATTTAGGAATGGATTAAATCACATTAACGAAGAGATACAGTATTTTCATAAATTCTCGAACACATAAAAAGGCAGAATATTGCATAAATAGAAAGAGTTTTGGAAGGATTGTGGAGATGACATATTTCGATTTTTATAAATTTAAATAGCGTACACAAAATAAGTCTTCTTCAATCCAGATACAGGTATCGCTAAAAAAATATTGAATGTCTTAAATATCTAATTAAAAATAAAAAGTTAATTTAAAAAAAATCTCCATAAATCTATTATCTTCACAACTAAAAGGGTATACATAATGTTCTGATTTATAGATGTACAAGCCAGTATAATCAGTAAAAAACAATTTTTTTTTTTTGATTGATCCTAAAATGGTGTAATATTTAAAAACTATAACTTTTCCAAAATTAAAGTCTTACACAAATACAATTTTTTTTGGGGGTCAATTGTATTTGCAATTTTTATATCCGAAATCTAATAAGACCACCCATGTATAGGGGGCGTATAATCCAAGAAATGGATATGCACATACGCCTCTATGTGATAATAGGGACGAAGTGGTTGACAAATTGCCTAGCAGTGCAGTGCAGCAATGCAGAATTTGGTGTGATTCAGGTTATTTTAATTTATTATAGGCACCATGTACTAATCATTCATATTACAATTGCGAAAGGGAGAAATAAGAGGGAAATTTTGTTTAATATTATTACAATACGGCATTTTGGGGACCTTTTGAAACGGAACAAAACGAAATAATATTGAATTAGAAGAACCGGTTGTTGATGAAACAGAGTTAGAATTTAAAAATAAGGATTTACATGTTCAATGTCAGCGTTTCATTTTAAATATTTACGATTGTTTAAAAAAGGAAGAAAATGAAGAATCAGCTAATGCAATTATAAAGACAATTCACATATTAACTAAAGTTTCAGCGTCATAATTTTTTATGTTATTAATCACTGCATAAAGAGGAAGCGAAAACAAAAATTTAAAAATATCGTTGACATGGCGAGAGACGTAATTCGGCGGACAATTCATAATTTATATAAAGAAAACTGAGGACACAAATAATTAAAATATATTGTTGGCCAAATGAACATATAATAGAAATTTTCTGCACATTATAATATACAAATTATTTTTTACCTTTAGCAAAAAAAATTTTTAGGGACGCTCATTCAGTTTTATTGCTAGGCGTTTTTATACATATTGAACTGACTTCGGAAAGACTATAACAATGCCTTGAATGTTTTCAATTATTTCATTATTCTTTTTCATTCAATAAATTTTTTTCAGTCATTCGAAAAAAGGCACTTTTCCACAAATGATTTACACTATTTCTTGCAAAATTTTTAATAATTGAAAAAAGAAAGTCACAATAGGCCATTCCAAGAGGTTAAATAACAAAGCGTAATTAGATTTTGGATAAAAAAAATTGCTAAAATATGATTATACAAAAATTCGCCACTAAAAAAAATCGTCTTCATCTTCATTTGTTTTTTACTTAATATGATACTGGCTTGTATATCTACAGGGTGTCCCAGAATGTGCGCATAATCTCTGGGATTTATACAGAGGATGTTAAAATAACATGACAAGTTCCTATAAAAAATTTCCTTACAGAGCCCCCCTACGGAGATACAGGCCCCTAAAGGACGCCCCTGGAGATCGATTTTTTTTTAATAACTTTTAAAATACTTTGTGTAATTTAATTATTTTTAGGAAAAATCAAATGTAAATAAAAACGGCATTTTTTTAGATAGGTAAAAAAGAATGCAAATTTCATCGGTTTATTTCTCTTTGCGGATGTAATAAAAATCATATTTAGTTCAATTCATTTTATCGATATCAANTCGACTTTTATGTAACTTTTAAAATATTTTGTGTAATTTAATTTTTAGGAAAAAATTTTATTAAAAAAAAAAATTTTAGAGGCCTATATCCCTCTAGAGAAAATTTTTATAGGGACTTGCCATTGGGTTATTTTAACGTCCCCTGTATAAATCCGAGCGATTGCCCACATACTCTGGGACACTCTGTATAAATCGAAATCTCTGTAAGAGAAAATAACTCAAAAGTTTTGATAATTGTATCCACGTTTGTTCTCAACATTTCATCCCTGCAACCAAATATTAGTACAAGTCGACAAATTTCGTCCTAACATTTCCGTCCTTACGCCCTTTATTAAAACAAGGTTTTTTACTCGAGCCCAGGGATCTGTCAACCTATACTTCTTGAAAAAATAATGGAAACAACATATTATTGTCAATTTTGAGTATAAGATTATGTATTTATGTACAAATAAACAGAATCTGGCAATGTACACGTTATAGGAAGGTAGAGAGACTTAAATGGAAAATATAGTTAAGCTTAAGTATAGAAAAAATATTTATCGAAGTAAGGGATAACTCAGTTAAATGCTTAGAGGTTCACAGTTACGTCCGAGTTATTTAAAATATGCACTTTTTAATCCGAAATTACGAAGAAAATACACAAAAATACTGAAAAAAAAGGTTTTTTCAAAAAATAAAACACTTAATTCCGTATTTCCGTTATATTTACACGTTGCAAAGTGGTGATGTTATGTACGGGGTGATTCATAAGTAACGTTACAAATCTTTACTGCGGGTAGTAGGAGCCAAGTTAAGTTAATATTTCGCTAAACATGCCTGAAAATAGGCAAAAAGATTCAGGGTGTCAGTCAAAATTTAATTTACCTTTATAATTATTTCAACACAATTACCGTCAGTCAATTACCCTCCAGATATCATGTCAATTCAAAACGTCTAATCAATTTTTAACGGTTGTTCTTAAAATTACACTGACCAACAAAATTTAACTTTTTTTTGGAAGCAGAAACTTGAATATATATTTCTGATTGATTTAGGTGCGCTGAATCCGAATCTGGCAGCAGAATTGCTCTATCACATCAGGTTTTTGAGATATCCTAACCTAAAAGTGCAAAAAACACTGTTTTTGTCATATTTGAGGTTATGTAGTAATGCCATCTATTCTTTTATCCTTAGTAGATTTTCGGAAATTAAGAAAGTGATAAACTTAGAAATTTCAACATGTGATATCTCAACGAAAAAAAAAAAAGATATTTGACCAAACTCAACGGCATTGGGACCCTTGTACTTTTAAATTATATGTATTTTTTATTTTTTAAAAGGATGGCGTTACTACATAACCTCAAATATGACGAAAAACAGTGTTTTTTGCACTTTTAGGTTAGGATATCTCAAAAACCTGACATGATAGGGCAAAGGAAATAAGAAAACTGTGTGTTAAATAATATGATTCTTTTTCAATCTACTCTAAAAAATATAAACTTTCTTTTCTGAGAAATAAATATTTTTATTTTTTAATTGTCAATTTTAATGATTTAACAACATTAAAACAATTTTTTTATACCATTCGATTCATTTTATTTAAAATAGTGAAAAACCGCTTTCGAAATTTTATTTTACTTTATAACCTTAAACTCATTAAAATGTGAAGGGCAATAAAAATTTAATTTTAATTTTTGACCCGCCCTGTATCTTCTCACCATCAACATTTCATTACGACATGATTAGTTAAACATTAAAATTTTTACTACCGTCGACAGACAAATGTTGTACCATCACCCTGTATATCTTTGTTTTTGCTACGAGATGCTTGATACGATTAAATTTGCTGCGAAATTAATAAACTTCGGGAAATGCACGTTCCAAACAACTGGACAAATAGGCCCTTGCTTTGATATTACATCCTTAACAGTACTAACACTGATATGCACGATTTACATAAATATTAAATAATAATTTAACACTTTCAAGGAACGTACATACAGTTATGGCAACAATTTCTTTTTTTATATATATAAAATTGACATTTCACCGCCTCAGCAGTGGGTAAGGGTATTACCTAGATATACACTACGTCACGTGCTCAAAAAGGGGCGAAAATATACATAAATAAAAGCTATATACAAAAATATTTAAAAAACTAGTATGATTAGGTATATACATTGGGTGTCTATAAAATAAAAAGGGTATAGATTCGTAAGACACAAAGGAGGATCGGGAAAAGACGTGATATGCTATTTTGTGCTCGTCTTCAACGATGCGATTGTATTTCTTAAGGAGTTATATCCAATCGGGTTAGTTGGAAAAAAAAATCAATTTTTTTTTGCATATTCTTTGAGTAGATCATAATTTCAGAAGGGTTGTAGTATTCATTCAAAAGTTATAGCTCGAAGGCACCGTCAACTCGATATTTTGGTAATCATAGTGGATGCAAACCCTGTTATCGTCCTGGAATCGATGATTCGATGTAAGTTAAAAAAAAATCCTAAATACAAAATTCAGACTTGAAACTTTAAGGCCGGCATTTTATAGACAAGAAATTGCGCTAGTGGTAAAGATTTCTTTAATCGGTAACTTCATATTCCTACGACATTTGCCTAAAGCGATTTGTAAATGCCACTTTTATTATTACAATTACACAGGCTGACAAAACTGACGATAGTCCAGAACCAGAGACCGGATCTAGTGTACCCGAAGGATTTTGATGGGCGGATTATGAATCCGAGCTCAGAATTGGCCCATCACCCTAGGTTCTCGAGATATTCTAACCTCAAAGTGGAAAAAATTGCGTGTAACGAAATCGCTGAAGTACTAAACTTCAATGTATCATATCTCTATGGAAAAAGATTAAAAAAAAAATCTAAGTGCACTTAGAAGGGCAAGAGTGGTACTTTGAGATAGTCTAACGCGCATTAAGAAAAAAAATTTATTCACGTTGTAATCTGACTCCGGATATAGCAAAAAACCGCCATTTTTGCACTTTTAGGTTAGAATATTTCGAGAACCTAGGGTGATGGGCCAATTCTGAACTGGGATTCATAATCAGCACACGAAAATCCTTCGGGTATACTAGGTCCGGTTTCTGGTTCTGAAAATTGTCGGCCTGTGTTATTAAAAGTTTTCCATAAATATTTATCGACCAAATCGACCAAAAATATTAATGAAGTCAAGTAATTTTTCCATCCCGACTAGGTACAACCCCTTAAGAGTATATAAAAAAAATCATCTACGTTTTGTGCGAAAATGTAAAACTTCGATGATAAATCCATTTTACTTTATAAACACCGAACAAGTGAATTAATACAATAAAATTTAATATGAATTGTACTATTTGTTGCGAAAGTAAGAAATCTAACAGATTTATTTACTATTTCAAGGTACAAAAGGGGGTTTCCTTCACAAAAACTTGAACACTGGGTATGTTCTCGTAGTTTTTCACATAAGGTTTTTAATCGATAAAAAAAGTGTGTGACTTGTTTAGAATTTGGGATATTAAGGATTCATATAGTTGACGTTTTCAAAAGAGTAGTTTTTCTGTTTTCAAAACTGAACTGAAAAAAAAGCAATTCTCAACGTTTCTATCTCATTGCTTTTACTCTATAAATATAACTTTAGATAGATTCAAACCGATGAAATGGTTTTTTTTTTTCAAAAATTGACAACAATAAACGATTCAATAGAAATTTAGAGGTAAACGAGTATTACCAAACAAGTCGTCACAATTTTTATACGAAACATATCTAAATATGACTTTCTATTTTAACGCTACTGTGATTGTTTGACAACAAAGTAAAAAAAATAAATTGATGGTGAAAGTTGACTGAATATGTGGAACACAACAATTTATCAAATAAGAAGTTCATTCCTTGTTCAAATTTAAGAACATTTTCTTCCATAAATGATTACAAGCCACGTGACCAGTAATTTTGTTGGATACAATAATTTTATTTGCTTCGCTTTGGCAATTAAATTGCGGTAAAATTAAAAATTATGGAAACAATAAGATCAAGGTTACGTTGAAATACAACATTCTTTTTCACGGGCAAATGTATTATCTCAAGCGTAGATGCAACAGCTTGCAATTTTTTATTGTAAACGAATCATTAATACTGGTGATTTTTAGTTGACAGTGCCAATAACGCAATGTTGGTTGCCTAAGCTCAGCGGTTATGTGGCTCATAATCATTTATTTGTCTTCCTCCTTTAACACCCTGCGGCTCAAAATTGAGAGCTTCAAGAATAAAAGTAGGACAGTAGAAAGTATTAAATTTAAACGAGGAAAACGTTCCTTTATTTGAGACACGTTATGTTCCGTTCTAATTTTGTAGCAACGTTTTGCCTTCACGTTATTTCATACACATTTAAATTAGATTACTTCAAAAACTTAAATCTTTGGTAGACATTCAGTAGATTATAAAAAAATTTATGCAATTTTTGGACACAATAAAAATAATTTGATATGTATTAGAGGTCTTTTGAAAAAGAAAAAAGTTCAGTATTTTTTTATTTACAAGTAATTTTTTTTATTTTTAAAATTTTTTTTCTTTAATTGCACATCGATATTTTTGCATACATCGCTTTTATGATTTCAGTAATTCTGCAAAATATTTACATTTAATTTTTCTTCAGACCTGATGGCAAATCTTAAAATTGTTATTTCAGATAAATAATAACGACCTTGTAGGTCTGATTTTTTAACTATTTCCTCCTAATTGCCCTTAAAGTTTTTATTAATCTTATTTCTTTGATTATTTTAATGACTCACCAGCGCCAGTTATAGTATAGTTGTTACGATTTCAATTGGAATCTGTGAAACTTAAAGCACAGGACCGTCTGCACTTCTTCTGAATCTTGTATTGGTCCATTAGGTCGTAAATAACTTTTTGTATAGTATGTTGTGGTTTGGTGTCGAGTGGGTTCACTTGGCTTTGCCAGTTCAGTGGGAAAATTCCCAAATAGTCAAACCGGTTTTTGTCGAAAGCATCGAAACAAACTCAGAGTTTAAAAACAAAGATTTACACATACAAAGTCAACGTATTACTTTAAATATATATGAATGTTTGAAAATAGAAAATAGTGAACAACGTGAAAAAGAAATTAGGAAACGTATTACCGAATTAACCAAGATACCAAAAATGACAATTTATCGCGCTAATTAAAGAAAGAGACGTTATTGATCACTGTACAAAGAGGAAACGGGAAAATATAAAAAGAATATTGACGATTTTACCAGAGATGTATAAAGAAAATAAAGTTCCTACTCTTTAGATATTTTACGACATGTTTTATTACAATGCGGTTTTAAACATAAGAAACTTGACAGTCGTATGGTAATTATGGAATCACGACGTATAGTTGCACTTCGGGAAGATTACTTCCAAAAAATTAGAGAATATCGACAACGAAAAAGGAATATAACTTGGAATATAGTATATCTAGACGAGACAAGGCAAAATTTTTCTGGACGCCTATGGATTCCGTAGAATTTATGAGTTAAGTGTTTTTATGCGGTTTCAATTGAAATATCCCATTTCTTGGATGTAAGAGGGAGCAAGCTAATTTTTGCTGGAATACCTTCAGTGCAACTCATATAATAAAAATGTAGATCCCTAGATCTGGGCGAGGTCCAGAATATTTTCAAAATTGCAAAAATGTTTAAAAATTTAAAAAAAAATAACTATTTTATCTAAGTTTTTTACTTATATCTTGGAACCTATGTATTTTGGAAGAATATTGGAGACGAAAAAAGTGTTAAAATTGAATTTTGCATAATATACTGTAAGTTAAAAATGTTTAAATTTATTACCAATGTTGCAAAATAGCAATAATTGATGAAAATGAGGCAAAATCATCAAGTTTTTTTGGATAATTTTTTTTAAATATTTTAATTGCTCCGAGGGCATTCTAATTTTGGTAAAAAAAACTTTAGAGTATAATAAAACAACACCAAATTTCATTAAAATCGGTCTGATAGTTTTCCCAAAATAATTTTTCGAATTTTCAAAATGTTGCACAGCCTCAAATAAAGCATCTAGATACTGGAAAAATTTGTCACATAGAAAAGACCGCTCAACCTTTCAAATGGTTTTTGAAAAATTGAAATCGGTTCATTAGGACGTCCACAGTAAATTTTTAAAGTTAACACTCTTTTTTTGTTTTTAAACAATTAGATTACATTTATCAAATTGCAATTTAGTTTTTTTCAAAAATTATAACAAAACCACTGGATCAAAGATTATTGCTAAATTGTTTATAAATTAACGGTAAATGTCGATAAACTTTGACCGCTTATATCACGAGAACCAATCAGCGGAATTTAACTTTTTTTTAAAAAAGAAGCAAGTACTTTAAAATTATAATTTTTGAAGAAAACTCAATTGCAAATTGATAAATGCAATCTAATTGTTTAAAAACTTTAAAAATTTACTGTGGCCGTCCTAATTAACCGATCTCAATTTTTCAAAAACCATTCGAAAGGTTGAGCGGTCTTTTCTATGTGAAAAATTTTTCAAATATCTAGATGCTTTATTTGAGACTGTACAACATTTTGAAAATTCGAAAATTTTTTTGTGAAAACTATCAAACCGATTTTAATGAAATTTGGTGTATTGTGTTGTTTTATTATATACTAAAGTTTTTTTTACCAAAATTAGAATGCCCTCGGAGTAATCAAAAAAATTATCCAAAAAAATTAGATTATTTTGCCTTTTTTCATCAATTTTGCAACATCGGTAATAAATTTAAACATCTTTAATTTACAGTATATTGTGCAAAATTCAATTCTAAAACTTTTTTCCTCTTCGGTATTCTTCCAGAATGCATAGGTTCCAAGAAAAAACTCATAAAATATGTACTTTTTAAAATTTTTTAAACATTTTTGCAATTTTGAAAATGTTCCGAACCTCGCCCAGGTCTAGGGATCTACACTTTTATTATGTGAGTTGTACTGAAGGTAAGCCAGAAAAAAATTGCTTGCCCCCTCTCACATCCACCTCAAAACAGATCCCCTCTGGCCTAAACACAGAATTTCTTAGTCTGATTTTTAAGTTCTCAAAAAGATGGAAAGCAAAATAAATATGATGTTTAGCATTATAAACAATTATTTTATATTTTGCTTTAAGTGCAAAACAAAACACACGTTATTTATAATTCGTATGGGGTGGACCAAATTCAACAGTTTTGAGAAAAGGTAGAAAAAAAAGTAGTTAGATATCACGAGTGCTATTTTTGAAGTTTTCTTAATTTTATCGACTATTCTTGAAAATCGAGCCCATGACATCTAAACGGAGTATTTTTTTCTATTTTTTCAGGAAACAGTGTCGAATTTGGTCAGCTCAGTACAGCTGCGGACAATAAAAAGTTTCCCAACTATTTACATTGGAAATCTTTTTTGTCCAGAGCTGTACACCACATTTACAACACAAAGTACTCCATTCAAGACAGCATAAAAATTTGATGTTATTCTACTGAGGTCGTCATTTAGCTACATACCGCAGGATAAAGTAATCAACCCATCAATTTATTTTCTTACCGCATACATAGAGACTAATTTACTCGATTGATCAGCAATATTAAATTAAACTTTAACTTGTTTCGCTAACCGCTACACTGAATACGCTACATATAAACTTTTAAACATTTTTGCTTTAAATATATAATATATAATATCCTTGACACAATTTGAAGCCTTTCGTACCTCTGTGTAATTATCACATTTAGAATACCACTTCGCTTAATGAACAATTTCAATAAAACTCCTGTTCTTCTATATCCTCGATAATAAATAATGTGATTAACCTTATGCAACAATATATCAACAACTTTACACACACACGTTACCTGCCGCAGGTGAACCCGTCGTCGTAACCTCTACCCCTTCGAATATCTCTTTATGAAACCAGTATTCGCGCGTTCAACAAACATTATGAGGTTTGCTGGACGCGGGTCAGCGCCTTGTCACGGAACCTCCGCCTCGCCAGCTCTGACATCGCCACGGGTCCTAGGTGGGCCACTTGGGGCGAGGTGGCGATGGCCCTAAAAGTGGCGGCTACCGTTTCCTTCAAGTGAACCCCGGTCGGAGCGGCTTGTGCCTGTTTCTGGTTGATATAGTTGCTGTTGGCTAGGTGCGACGACGGAAAAGCGCGTAACTGGTACAGCGTGTTGGTCTGGGAAACCACCCACGGGTGTTTCACCAGTTGCGCGGCAGTGGGCCTTCTTTGAGGGACGATGTGGAGCATTTCGGTAACCAACATTTTCGCTTCGTTCGACACCTCCGACCAACGTCCTCCCTGCCAAAGGGATGATAATTTTTGCAAATCAAATAATAAAATAGCATTTCCTCCTAATACCAGTAAATTCAAACATTTTTTTAAAGTCAATGATACAGAAAGTCAAATGCGTGAACAATATCGACTCCTACAGCTACCGTACTGGGTATTTTTATTACAGGACCTGGTTTTTACGTTCAGTGTATGTAGTACTCCAAGGTCATGTCATTTAACCATGTTTTTATCCGCATTTTTAAAAAAATGAAACAAGTTTAATATACATTAAAAATTTTTCAAAAAGATTCTTTTGGTTCAAGTCAATAAAATACCGTTAGCAATTTTCAAGGATAAAAAAGAAAAGAAAACAAATACAAACACATAATCAATTTTCTTGTAAATAAGGATCAATTAACCTGATTAGACTTTTTTGTCGTTTGAGGTTATGACAACTTTGGTGGTGATGACGCTGAAAGATACGACGAAAATGCTGTAAGTTTTTGAAAAAGTATCAAAAAGTGTCACAGGAAGTTGTACAGTTGCGGACAATAAAAAGCATCCAACCTAAACTGCGGATAGTGCCTTAAAAACAAGATTTTATTAATTCTAATACTTGCAACATTTTAGGCCGAAAATTTTTTTTCTCCACAGCTCCTACCAATAATTTTGTGAGTAAAATCACCTCAATTTTTTCCAGACACCATGTATTTAAAAAAAATGTCCAACTTTACCTGTAAGTCAAGTTTCCCCGAACTGATTCTCTGCAGGATCCGCTGCGGGCTGTCGTTGGGCGCAGTACTGAAGGGACACCTTCCCGAGAGCATTATGTACAGGATGACCCCCAAGGACCATATATCGCAAGCGGCGTCATAGCCCTGTCTTTTTAAAACCTCCGGCGCCACGTAGTTTGCGGTGTAGCAGGGCGTCATCAGGAGTCCGTTGTCTGCTCTCAACTTAAACATTAAAAAAAAGTTATAAATTAAGAGAGAAGTAGATATTTAATATACAGGGTGGACCATTTTAATCTATGTACCAAAATACCTCCGAACCTAAACGATATACGGAAAAATGGTTCAGACAAAAGTTGTTCAGGACATTGGGAGGTCACCTACCTATGCAACTAGCTTTGACCTTGCGGTTCATTTTCAAGGTCATTTAGGAAGCCCTATTTTTGACACCGGATTCGAAAAGAGCGGGAAAAATTATGTCCAAAATGATATTTTTAAGTTTGTTTTTGTGACCTCGGGAAGGTCAATTCAAGGTCAAATGTCAAGGAGCTTCCTGGTAGCTGTTTATTTGAGTTTTATGGCGGAATTAATGTTGTGAAGGTACCTTTATAGGAAATATCACTCATATGTGACAACGACCTTAATAATGTTGACCTAAAGGTTATTTTTAAGGTCATTTGAATGTCAGTGTTTTTTCTTAATGGAAAACATAGCTTTTGACACAGAATTAAAAGAGTCAGAGTCGATTTTTTAATTGTCGTTCTGACCTTATGAAACCCTAAATGTCCTTTTTAATGACTGAACAACAGACAAAAATAACATTTCTGACGTAAAATTTTCCGCTCTTTTCGATTCCAGTGTCGAAAATATTTGTTCTCATAAAAAAACACCGGGACCCTCAAATGGCCTGGAATATTGACCTTACGGTCAAGGTCATTGTCAAAAATTAGTTTGAACTACCTTTTAAAGGTATCTTCATAATGTTAAATCTGCCAAACAAATTAAATAAACTGTTAGCAAGCAAGTTTCCAACATTTGACCTTTTCCAGGTCAGAACAAGAACAACATTTAAAATATCAATTCTGACGTAAAATTTTTCACTTTTTTGAATCCGGTGTCAAAAACAAAGTTTTCAAAAAAAAACATTCAAATGACCTTGATAATGACCTCAAGGTCAACATTGTTAAGGCCATTGTCACATTTGAGTTCAATATTTCCTATAAACAATTTTTAGTCCGCCATAAAACTAAAAAAAAAAAAAACAGCTACCATGCACCTTTTTGGCATTTGACTTTGTATTGACCTTCTCGAGGTCATGAAAACAAACTTGAAAATATGATTTCGGACGTAAAATTTCCCGCTCTTTTCGATTATGGTACCAAAAATAGGGGTTTCTATTTGAAAAATACTCCAGCATTCAAATGACCCTGAAAATGATCTAAAGGTCAACATTGTTACATTTGAGTTCGATATTTCCTATAAAGGTAGCTTCACAATGTTTATTCCGCCATAAAACTAAAAAAAACCAGTACCATACAGCTCTTTGACATTTGACCTTGATTTGACCTTCTCGAAGTCATGAAAACAAACTTGAAAATGATTTCGGACGTAAAATTTCCGTTATTTTCGATTATGGTATCAAAAATAAGGGTTTCAATTTAAAAAAACACTCCGACATTCAAATGACCTTGAAAATGATCTCAAGGTCAACATTGTTAAGGTCGTTGTCACATTTGAGTTCGATATTTCCTATAAAGGTAGCTTCACAACTTTTATTGTGCCATGAAACTAAAAAAAAATAGCTACCATGCAGCTTTTTGACATTTGACCTTGAATTGACCTTCTCAAGGTCACGAAAACAATATTGTTAATATGATTTGGGCCGTAAAATTTCTGATCTTTTCGAATCCGGTGTCAAAAATAAGGGTTTCTATTTAAAAAAACACTGACTTAAAAATGACCTTGAAAATGAATATCAAGTATTTCGCTTAGGTACTGAGAAATTTGGGTGCATAGATTAAAATGGTTCACTCTGTATGTCACACGTTTTGACATACTTGTTTGGCAAAACCCATATCACAGATTGTTACGCTCTCGGGAGTGCAGTCTTCCGAAGCGAAGAGGATATTGGCCGGTTTTAGGTCCCTGTGCGCCACTCCGTTCTCGTGCAGATATGCCACGGTCGCCGCGACGGTTTTTAATACAGCCGCTGCTTCTTGTTCCGAAAGACTACCCTGCAAAGTAAACTGTGTCATTGTAACATATTACATTTCGAAAAAGTTACCTTTGACATCATGTAATCCAGTAAATCGCCCCCTTTTAGCAACTGTAGAACTAAATAGATTTTGTCAGACTCTTCATATACCGTTTTTAGTGAAACTATGCCCGGGTGCTGTCCATACCGCAACAGGATTTCTACCTCTTCCCTGCAGTCTGAACACAAGGATTTGTTTATTACCTAAAATGAATTTTATAGAGATAAGATTAGCTCTAACGATCGGGATATGAGAAATACCTTCACAGCGTACTGTTGCCCGGTTGCTTTGTGCCTAGCTAACTTGCACACGCTGTAGCTTCCGGCTCCGATAATATCCATCAGAATGTAATCGTCGAAGAAGTTACGTTCACACGTCTTAACAGATTTTATGGGAGTTTCCGTTTTCTTTGGAACGTTGCCGTTTTCTAGCAAGCAGGGAGCGATAAAACTAAACCCTCTGAAGAGTTCGTGGGCGTTTGCGCTGGCAGGTACCCCAGGGGAATCCTTCGGCGTTTTGCTGGTAAACTCGGAATCAAAGTAGGCGTCCTCGGGTCCGCAAACGACCGGCTGAAACGGAGGTCTAATCTTTTTGGCAAGAAGCGCATCGAAATCTATGGTAGCGAAAAACTCGTGCTTTTTCAAATCCTCCACGCCGCCAGGGCCCGCACCTAGTCGGTTGGCCGGGTTTCTCTTGAACAACACCCTGAGTAGGCTCTGAGCTTCCGGGCTTAGGTTCGGAGGCATGCCCAATTTGGCTTTGAGGATTTGAGTCATGGTGTCTTTCCGGTTGGAGCCCTGGAAGGGCAACGCTCCTGTTAGCATCTCAAACATGAGCACGCCGAACGACCACCAGTCCGCGGCGAAGGTGTGGCCCTTCCTGTTGACCACTTCGGGGGCCATATACTCGACCTAAAATTATAAAATCACATAAAAGTGAAAAAATGTTAAATTAAATATTTTTAAAAGATATTTTTCTCTTTCAATGGTTCATCAAATGCAGTAATTGAATTTGGGACAGTTGTTGGAAAAGAAAACTACATTAAAGTTTTCAACATTCAACAATTTCCTTAATGGGGACGTAATTTTCAGTGAATTTATAACAGTTTTTGTCAAGAGTTTTAGAAAATCTAAGCATGTTAGAAACTATACCTCTTCCCTGTACTAGTAACAAAAGTTTTCTACAGGGTATAAAACAGTTTTCAAGCTGACAAAACTTTCGGCATAAGAAAAATTGCATATTTTCACGTCTTATGTTCATCATTACATTTTATGAACTTTACACGTCCATTAGATATACAGATAATCGCATACTGTACTATAAATATAATCACACCCCACAAAATGGTTTCAAGAAACTACTAACCCGTGAATTAATCACAATTATTAAGAACTTTTTGTATAATTCTTAACAAAACAGTAAAATTGCATTTTTCGACGTCAACATGCGTGATCACTTTTTTTGTTATCTTTTAGTACGAAAAATTAAAGGAATCCTTTAATTACAATGGCAGAAAAGGAAATGTTTTTTGCATCGTAAAAATTTTACTCGCGAATTATTGTAAATTTTCGTTAATTTTGTCAATAACAAGTGGAAACTATTGTACGTCCAGTGAGATATTTATTGCTCTTGTTATTTTGTATACCATAAAGTTACCAATTAAAATACTTATCATTTCTATACAGGGTGATTCAAGTTTAATCTGGATAACTTCAGGAATCGATAGAACAAGTTAAAATAATGTTCATTCATATAAATTTATTCAGTAAATCACATCGTTTCGGAGATAGAGAGCGTTGAAGTAGGAATTATTTCCCCTTTTCTTAGCACTAAAAATACTTTTCAAATAATACTTTAAACGACGATATTCACAAACGTCAGTTTATACCAATCATTGAGTTTTGTTTTTCATGGGTTTCTATAACGTTAAATGAAATTTATTCAGCTGGAGCGCTATAATGTCACAGATTTCACTGTATATCTCAGAAACAAGACCAAATATCGAAAAAAAAACAAGAGATGAAAAAGTTTCAAAATTAATGAGACAAAAGCTGTTTTATTGAAATTAAAGAATTTTTTTGAAGTTTTGAAATAATATACGAGGGGGGTAGCTCACAAAATACACTTCTAAGAGGGGTACGTGGTTCAAACTTATGAAGCTTATACATATAAGATCACAAGGAGTGTTTGTGTTTCAAATTTCACCTCAATCAGATAAGTGGTTCAAAACTTATAATGGAAAAGCGGGGAAAAAAAATTCTATTTCAACACCCTCTATCAACTAAATGTTGACATCTTGTTAGTGTTGGGGTTTTGTAAGGGTAATTGTCGATGAAGTGTACAGGAGTACTGAAGATTTCCTGATCGTTTGATTTCATACCGGGACATCTTTGCTAATGTTAAGAGGAGGGTTCGAGAGACTGGATCATTTCTAGTCAGCAACGAAGGAAGATATGTAAATCATGTAGTAAATGCACGAAACGAGGTGCGACTCTTAAGAAGTATTGAAAATGATCCTCATATCAGCACTAGGTGATTATTTAGACAATTTAATATACCACATATCACAGTCCATCGAACGTAATCTGCTTCATCCAAAATATTCAACAATTGTTACCCCAAGACTTAGGCCAAAGACTACTTTTTGTAATTTCATTTTGCGTCAGGATATTAGGTTTCATGAGAAGATTCTTTTTACGGACAAGGCCTGTTTCATTCGAAGAGTGATCACAAATTTGATATAATTTCCATGAATATTAGGATTAAAATGCTCATGCTATAATTCCTCGACATTTTCAAAATTAATTTAAAATAAACGTGTGGGCTGGTATTGTCGGACATTATTTGGTTGGACCAGTTATTCTACCAAATCGGCCGAATGGCGAAAATTATTTATTTTTTTTTAGAAAATACCCTCCCTGGGTTGCTCGAGAATTTACCTTTGCAATTAAGACGTCGAATGTGGTTCATGAACGATGGATAGGACGAGGAAATAATTGTCCAGAAAATTGGCCACCAAGATCACCAGATCTGAATACATGTGATTTCTTTCTCTAGGGGGCTTCCATCGGTTGTATATCAAGCAGATTTATGGAATCATATAAATAATAAATGCAACGCCATAAAAAATGATCCAGTTATTGTGTAGAGTAGACTTTAATTTTCTGCGGAGGGTAAATTTATGGATCAGAGAAAGTGGTGGCCATTTTCAGCGGTTACTGTAGTGCTATTTACGATTTCAGTAGTTCAAGTGGTTAAAATTGAATTTGGTAATGTTTTGTTTGTAAGGTTCTTTTTTTAATATGTTAAAAACAAAATAAAGAATCTAATTTAATGAAATTGCTTTTTCTTGATACTTTTTGTAAACGTCAAAAATGACAGATGAAATCATAGCCTACTAGTCGTCAAACTACATACTTTACTTTCCGATTCAATTAGTAATGACGCTGTTTCACAAAATCCCGATTTCCTCAAAAACCGTTATTTCTTCGAAAAATTTGTAAAAGTAAAAGAATTTTTTAAATTAAATTTCCTGTAATCCTGGCAAAAACTATCTAATTATTGGCATACTGATAAAAAAATTGATTATCATTTTAAAGGTACCTTGTCTTCTTTTGAATTCTGTGTTAATGGATCTCATGTAACATTTGTATTGTTGAACATTATCTCATATTGTTGACATAATATCTTATTATACTCTTATCTTAAGTATTAAAACTGAAATCATTCAGCATAAATATTGTCAATGACAAGTTATTTTATTTTTAAATATTTCATATTTCACCAAACTTTATGAATGGCAGCGAACTATTCATTGAAAAAATTAACATTTTTCTAATTAATTCAATTTTGCAAATACAAATCATTCTAACGACAACGATTAGCCCAAAAGTTAGACTCATGCGAGGGAGGGGGTGGTATATTATTATTAAACATTACTTACTGTGCCACAAAAACTGTATGCCTTTCCTTCCTCCAGAGGCAACTTCGATAGGCCAAAATCGGTCAGAGCTATATGTCCGTCGGCATCCAACAGAACATTCTCTGGTTTTAAATCTCTGTAGATAATACCTAAGGTGTGTAAATGATGTAAAGCTAATGCTAGTTCGGCTAAATAAAACTTAACATCTTCTTCAGTGAACATTACCTAAACAAAAACATCATTTATTGAGAAACGTGCAAAAGTTTTTGCCTACTACACTACAACCAAAAGTACTCTTACCTCTTTGCTTAATCGCGAAAACAAATCTCCTCCCCTCAAAAAATCTAAAATAAGGTACAACTTTCCGGCCGTTTGAAAAGCGTAATGCAATTTAACGATGAAGGAATGTTCCACCTCCACCAAAATGTTTCTTTCCATTTTCGTGCGATGGCGGTCTCTCACTTTGAGGGTGGCTTTTTTCAATACCTTCATGGCGTATAAAGTGCCAGCATCGTTTCCCACCACCTTACGAACAAGGAACACTTTCCCGAATGACCCCTCCCCCAGCACTTTGAGCAGCTCGAACTGAGAGGGATCTGCTTTGTCGTGGCCATTTCTAACAACCTGTGGAAGGTAGAAAGACAAACAATTGAAAGCTTCGGTAATCTGACATAGGCGTTTTAATTGATGTTTGACCGTCACTTACTTCTCCCAGTTCAATTTCATGTTCGCCTTCTGTAGGCCCAGATTCTTCCGAAACCACCTCGTCGGCATCTCCAGACTGCGACTACAAGTATAAAACTGTTATTTCTTTCGTGTCGGGAAAAGTGATAAAAGTTATTCGCACCCTCAACCCGTATTGTTAGGAATGGCAGCAAAATTGAAACAAGGAAAATTATCCACCATAAATATCACTTCTATATTAAGGAAACATTTGAAATTTCTAGATGGCCATGTTGCAGAACAAGTGAACATCACAGTACTCATTGACAGCTGGTAAAAATAAATAGTGCTCTGTAACTTGATGTGCAATTGTTTTAACAACACAAATATAGAGAATTTCCTACAATTTTTTTCTTTATGGTTTTTTCTATTTGAAAGATGAGCGAAAAAGTAGTGAGTGATACTTAAGGCAGAACACCCCATACATAATAAAAATTGAAACAGTTTGTGAATATCTTTTAAATTTTAGATTACATATCCACCACAAAAACTCTTTTTACAAGCGAGGGGTTATGTTCATGAAAAATAATGGAAGGAATTCTGTTCTTCGGTTAACACTGGAAAGATGGATATGCTTCTAAGTTCTACATGGTTAGTAATGTTATCGTAATTCTACAAAAGCAGTGTAAATGTAAATCGTTTAATTTCTGAAACATAGGGTTTTTAAAATGATTAAATGGTAAAGTTAATTTTTAAAAATAAAAATAGTAAGTTTCAGATCCAGAAGGTAGTGAATTTAAAGCTTACAGTTTATATGAGCTTTATAGGAAGATTCTGTTAAAAATATATTAGTCACTTTCAACATACACATAAGCCTTAAAATATAAATGTTTTTATAGAACGGGATTTAAATTATATTTTTTATTAAGCCACTGTCTAAAACAAAATATTTTAAATATTTTTGTGCTTACAAAAAAAGCTATATTTAGTCAGTAGCTTACCAACACACTTGGTCTTTTTTGTTTTATAGAACATCTCGTTTTAATTACTAGTTAATTTTTATATTTAAAATTACTTCCACATCACTCCTCCAAGTCTTTCCTGATTACCAGATTTCAGAAAGTTTGGACGATAGTTAAAGAAATTTTGCAGGGGTAAATTATCAAGGCTCTGTGTTACAATGTCAATTTGAAAAGTGCAAAACGGGAGGTGTTAACTGTCGTGGACGGAGGAAATACAGAAAATCTTGCTAGGTATAATATTAAGAATCAATGTCCATTCAATAAATGTATAAAAAAGTAATTGTTTGAAGAAATAACTATGTAGATACTTTTGAGAGTATAAACACATGCAAACATTTCTGACTGTCTATATTGTAGTTTTTTTTATGTATATAATAAACTATTCAATTTTTATAACATGCTACAAACAGGTAAAACTGAATAATGAATTTTTTAAAGTCAGACGATTTCCCTTTTTTAAAATATGTTTAATTCTTAATTATTACAATAGAATATATTTTTCCTTACTATACTTCTAGTAAAATGGCCCTCAAATACAATGAAATAGTAAATCTAATTTGCTTGTAATTTCAATGTTCTAAATTAATAGATATTCATACAATTCTGGACTGTAAATGGTTTTTACACTCTACACCGTAATTTGGGTTCGCAAGACAAAGGTTACCTCACTGCTTTATTCAGACACAATACGGTCTAAATGAAACGATATTGATTATTCATTTACAATTGATGGTAGGTACTAATATAGTAACCAATGACCATTGAGTTACTAAAGACATATGGAATATAGGACAGAATATAAGTGGTCTATTATTTCTCAAGGGTGAACCCTTTTATGGTAAATTTATGTAAGCATAGTGTAACAGGTGGTAACATTCATTCAAAGCATATTGTACTTAAAAGGCCACATAAATATTAGCGTGGTTATTTATTAGATAATATAGACAGATTCATCTAAAAGTTCATGCAGTATAGATAGAAATTTATAGTGCTTTCGTGCCACGACAGTGAGTTGCTAATAACGTAAACATTTTACGTACAGACACTATTCTTAGGGAACTGGATACTCCAAAAGCTGCAAAATGAATAAACTCGTTATAAATCATAAAAACTTGGCTACGCGTGCTACAAAAATAAGGTGGAAGACAAAAGATTTTTAAAATTAAAATAAAAAACAAGGCGGTTTTAATAAAAATCGTTATTCTTGATAGAAATTTTACCTCTGTATCGGCGTGCTGAATTTGCCATGGTTCTACTGAATTTGCTAAAGGCATAGTAACTTTAGTGACGCCCAATATTTAACATCAGTTTTATAATTGAATCTACATAAACTAATTTTCAATTAAACAATAAATATGGCCGATTATTAACAAATTACCAACAGCTGACAACGAGCCGTCACCGACACAGTTCTGCCAATACGCAGCACGCATCGCAAAACGCAAAACTAAATCTAGGGTTTTCTGGATTTCCCTTTCCCGTCTAGGGATTTTAATTTTGGATTATCTAGCTGCACCTGCGCATAAGTAGAAAAGAGTGGGTATTTCCGGAAAGCATAAAACAGTGTTGCCAGATTTCTGCTAATTCAGAATTAAAACTTTTTTCAAAAAATGACCATGTATAAGTCCAAATATGGAACATAATAGTAAAATCTATAACAATTTGTATACTGATCTATAAACAAATACAAATAAGTATATTTAACTTGCACACACTTTATAATAAAGTTTGTTAGATGCTAAAATTTGAAGATAGTTTACATTTTGGTATGAGAATTTCAAGTCGTTTAGTATGAGAAATGCTTCTGCACCATCTGACAACCCTGGAAACAAATACGTTGTTGATTTCGTGGAAAAAAGTACACAAGTCTGTGCGCGTTTGTGTATCGCATCGTATTCCCATTTCTATTTTCTAGTCATAACAATGTCGGCTACAACTGCTACAGTAACCGTAGAAACAAGTACAGGTAAGTCTGTAAAACTAATTTTTCTGTATTATCCCTTCTGTGTTAGTTTTTTTCGAGTAGAATCTGGAATTTCCTGGGAACGTTTGCTCCAGCACGTATCCAATCACACCCCTTTAAACGCTTGCTTATCTAATAAGCAGTAGATCGTTAACGGGCTTTAATTTGTAAGGTTATAAAGTCGGTGTGCATCTGTCTCTTTAATTACTTATAAATTACTAACTAAAACGCAAACACTAATTTAGATATCTGTATAAACAACCATCAACTATTTTAATTTTGTGCTACAGCTTCTTGGAGAAAGAGATCTCGAGAAGACGACTCGACAACTCAAATGGATTTGAAGAGGCCTCGTTGTTATTATTTTAGATTAGAGAGTGAAAGTTCGAAGGCCTCCGAAGAAGATACCGAAAGTGTTTATAGTTTACAGGATAGAGAAACCGGTAGGCTTCTGCACACTTTGAGATGTGCTGCAGATCAATAATAAATTGTTTTTAGACGTCGTAAGAGATACCTCTGACACGGATTCAAAATCGGGGTGCAGCGATGCAGAGGAATACGAAGTGCATTATGAAGAGTACGATGTCGCCAGCTTGTCGGGAAGTGAAAATGGATTCAGCCAGTCGAATTCTTCCAGTGATTCAGAGGTAAATAAATATTCATTCGTACTTTTATTTTTAGGAAATTTGGGATTGTCCTTTCCATTTTTTTTAACAATTATTTTTGGAGGGAAAATTGTTTCTTATTGCCAGAGTTGGTTTAATTAATAACACAATATATGATGTATATTTAGAATAATATTCTGTTTAGGACATTTTTTGAAACGTGCTGGGCATTTGAAATTGTTATTGATAAGTGTCACACTTATATAAACATGCATGTTTATTGTTAGTAAAAACTGCCAGTCAGATTTTAATATTGGGTCCTTATCCTTTACCTATTCCTATAAGTATATTAAAGTTAAAATTCAGTTGCCAGTCTATTTAATAATTCAGAAATCAAATTTGGTTTTTTCCATTTCTATGTTTTTCAGGATTACCTGAATTTTTGCAAAAAAGTTTTAATTTTACGGATAAAATTTTATTTTATTTTCTGGCCTTGATAAATTCTTAAATAGATGGCCAAAATGCCAGATTTAAACTGCAAACATAGCTTTATTTCGTGTACATTTTTCATACCCTGTACATTTTTTGCATATTTTACTTGGTATTTTGTATATTTTTGTACATAGATACTTTTTTTTTTTTGAATAGACAATGTAGGATGAAAATAGAAACTACTAAAATATGGTCATTAGAAACATATTTTTTTTTATAAAACTAATTTTAAAAACAAACGTTTTAAATGCCAATAACGGAAGTTTTTAAATATTTCTTTTTAAATAAATATTTATTACGTTAATTAATGGTAAACAATACACTGTAATCAAGGAAATGAGTAATTTGCATCGCATTGTTAACCAGAACATTCTACCTTGTACCTTTTTGAGGTGTGCAGATACACAAGTTGGCACAAGTTAAATGCTTGACATAGATATGATGCGTTTTGTGTCATGTGAAAGGCAAATTGAGGTTACTTTTCGATGTTAGACTGGAGTTTGATTTTTATTGGTAACAAAAAATTATGGATTTCAAAAATAATATATGCGGAATGTTCTACATTTAGGCGTAAAGGCAATTAACATAAGTAAAAAAAAATAGTGTTTTTGAAAAAGTACAAAAATATTTTTTTTTCGGCATTCATTAAAAAATTAAAAGAATAAGTACATTTTAAACATTAGCACCAAAAAATATTTGCAGGTGTATAATCTGGAATTTTGAGGATGTTATAGTTTCCAAATATAAGAAAATATTTGCACTTCATTTGTGTTTTTATGTATAATTCATTTAATAATTTCTATGCCTATAAATTGGAATACCCTGTAAAATGACCCAAAATTCTTCAAATATGTATAGATTTCGAAAATTAAGTAATTTTAATTTTAATTTGATACTTGCATTTTATTTTTCATGCTTTTTAAAGATGTTATGGAAAATGAAACTTTTGAGAAACGAGTTAAAAAAATCGTTCCTTAAAAAAAAGCAAGATGTGTCTCACAATGAACACTTTAATTTTCACTGGTAATTACGGTACATAAAGAGCAGGTTAATAGTTTTGACATACTTGTTTAAGCAAGGTCAAAACTTGTAACACTGTATTTTGTTTTCTTAGCAGAAACAAATTTTTTATCTTTAATATCTTATATCTTTAAATTTTGGGAAAAATATGAGGCAAAATTGCACAAATTGAATCAGCAATTAGTTTTATATGGTGATCTCACATGTCCTTGATAATATTTAAAATTTTCCATTCCAAGAAAAATTTAAATGCTAATGCTTCATCTTCAAAATTCCGAGAAAAATCTTTTTTTCTATGTTACTCATAAAATGACTAGTACATACTCGTTCATATTTCTGAAGTGTGCAACACGCATACCACATGATGCAAATACACTGCACATCAAAATTAATGCACCACTAAAAGTAGACCTCAATTTCAAAGTTAATGGTGAATATTTTTTTTAATTGCAAGTTTATTTCTCAGTAAAGACACTTTGATAGAAATTTCATTGAAATTCAGTTTTCTAATATTTAGGATGCAAGAGAAAATAAATTTTTTCCCTGAAATTTAAAACAGACAGGGCGTCAGCTAAAATAGCAATGCCTACTTAAATCAAATTGTCATAACTTTTCTGAACAACCCGTTATTAATTTAGGAACATAGTTGAATTAATGCACATTAGGTTGTTCTAAAAATTTAAAAATAGGCAAAACAATAATAATGTTTGTAAGAAGAAAGAACAACACCAAAAACAAAGAAAATTATTCAATAATTGTAATATATTTTACATCGTTCCTACTGTTATCTTTTTTTATTAATGTTTCATTTTTCATCAAGTTTTCAATCTCGTTAAATCGGCAGTAAGGGTTAATTATTTTATTATTAAGTTGTCTACTCGTATTTTTATTTTTTTATTGTTATTTTAAATTATTTATAATAAACTGTTATTCATTAATTTCACTTTGTATCTCAATTAGTAACAAAGATAATGTGAATAAAGAAAGAAATTTTTCGCTATTTTTGCTCTCACACCGTTTAGGCTGTTTCCAGTTACTTTTTTGCATCCTGTATTTGCTGAAAACTGAAATTTCTATAAAAATTCCTACCTTAGTATCGTAACTTAGGAATAAATCTATAATTCATGAATGAGCTTGTTAAAATTCGATTAACTCTTTGCAAGAAAATTAGCTTTGGAATTGGGGCGCTCCGTTAGCGTCAGTTTTGAGAACTGTTTCCTTGTAGACTGTTTTTTTTTGGTTTGAACGGGGAAATAAACTTTATTTCCACTTCATTGCAGGCCAGCATGATGCTAGCAGCGGCGGCGGCCGTCATTTGCGACACCTCCCTGGAGAACTGGATAACGGACTGCGAGGACTCGGACAACAGTTCCCTGGAGGAGTTATCGTTCAAGGAAGTGGATTTCTCGACTTGCATACAGTGCAAGTCGGACAACAATAATCCGCTCTACAGATATTGCGAAAAATGCTTCCAGGTAGATATCGGTTCAGAGAACGCTTCGGATTTGCATGATGACTGGCTGGCAGGTCTCGATTCTCTTTGTTCTGCCTTTTAATGTAGCAGAACTGATGCCCCTGTTCGTGGTAATCGTTGTCTGCAGCTTTTGTCATGTTAATTCTCCTAATTCAAAGGGGCTGCTTTCCATTTCACCACTGCCTGACAAGTTTGGACTTGTCCGAGATTTGTTTATTGATTCCTTATCAAGCCATTATGAATGGAATGCAAGTTTAATCTGTTTATTATTGCTATTACTTGATACCCAAGTGGTCCTTTTATTATGCACAATGGACTTTGCTATCTCGAGTTTATTGTCTGTGGGGTTTGTTGCCTTACATTTTTCCAAACAAAGAGAACAATGAGGCCTGAATTTACATTTGGGTCATTCACTTCATTTGATTATCCTCAAACTAGACTGTAATCACCGTTTCATTCGGTGTTCTCGAGTGCCCTGCACTCTTTCAAAAGTTTTATGAATGATGAAATGGTTATTTGTTGTCAAGAGCTCTAAACTTGATTAAAAAAAAAAAATTAATTTGCCCCGTTTGTAGCTAAAAATTAGTTTTCATCGTTTTTGATCTATTTTTTCTTTATTGCTATTTTTTATTTTTTTTTATTTATTTACGTTGCTATCATGTTTACAGTTTTTTATTTTACATTTTTTGAACTAAAAATCTAATGTCACAAGTTTTCGATGATACAGGGTGTTGAGGTTTAAAAAAAGTCCATTTATACTATCGAGTATTTTGGAAACTTAAATTTTATTTTTTTATAAAAAAAGATATTTTGCATTTTTTTTAGAAAAACGAACCATTTTCCACATTTTTAGAAAATCATGCATTTTTAAAAATGCCTACAGTTGAACATATTTGTTTTTGTTTTACAAAAAAAAAAATCGAAAGAATTTTTTTATTACAGTACAGAGTAACTATCGAAAAAAGTTTAGAATTTTTCGGAAACTGCTCCACTTCATTATTCGCCGATGAATAAGAATTACGATATAAATTTTTTGGAATTTTGGGTCAGAATTTTGCGTGGGTCAGATTTAACATTGGTCACGAAAGAGTATGACAGTGCTTTTTGAAAATAGAGTTCTTCATATGAATAGTTTTGTAAAAATGCTACTTTGAGATACACAGTGATCAAATAAAAAAAAACAGAAACTTTTTATACAGGGTGTCCCAAAACTCTACGCCGACCAGCGAAAGATAATGTGTCACATTTACTAAATTTGACCTTCATAAAAGTTCCTTATTTTTGAGATATAGGCAATTTTTTTAATTTTTAGAGAAATTTTTTTGTTGGGTATTTTGTGTTTATATTTTCAGCTAAAATGTTGCTATTAGAACCAATTGAAAAAATTTCTGTTACTAACCACTATTACATTAGATATGTTCAGACAAAAAAAATTCCTTGTTTTTTTTTAAAGATTGCACACCCCAAAAAAAACAGTGGAAAGACAAAACCCATGTATCTATATGTTTTTGGGGTCGCTGAATCCAAATCCAGTGTCCGCTTGACTCGATTAACTCCGGGGGTCGGTAAATCTGAATCCAATGTCCATTTGATCCCATCAGGTCTGCGTTAAGGTCATTCAAAGTCAAATGTAGAGGATCAATTGCCCACAAATTAAACCTGCATATCTATACGTTTTTGGGATCGGTGAATCCAAATCCAATGTCCGTTTGATCCAATTAGGTCTGTGTTAAGGTCAGTTCAAGGTCAAATGTAGAGAATCATTTGCCAACAAAGTAAACCTCCATATCTATATGTTTTTGGCGTTGGTGAATCCAAATTCAGTGCGTGTTTGATCCGATAAGGTCTGCATTAAGGTCAATTCAAGGTCAAATGTAGAGAGTCAGGTCAAACGGACCACGGATTCGGCTTCAGCAACCCCAGAAACATATAGACATATTAGTTTACATTAGTGGCAATTGATTCCCTACATTTGATCTTGAACTGACCTTAAACCAGATCTGATTTTGTCAAACAGACACCAGATTCGGAGTCAGCAACCCCAAAAACATACAGATATATGGGCTTACTTTGTTAGCAATTTATTCTCTACATTTGACTTTGAACTGACCTTAACCCAGAGCTAATCAGGTCAAACGAACACCGGATTCGGATTCAGGGAACTTAGAAACGTATAGATATATTGGTTTACTTTGTTGGCAATTGATTCTCTATATTTGACCTTGAACTGACCTTAACCCAGAGCTAATCGGGTCAAACGGACACCGGATTCGGATTCAGTGACCCCAAAAACATGGAAATACCAGTCTTGTCTTTCGGATATTCCATTTTTTTTTTTGTGGAGCTGGCAACTGGCATTTTCTCTACAAATCGTAAAATGCTTATTGTTTAACACTTGCGAAAAAAGATCAGGTTTTTTGCTGCAGAAGGTATTTATATTTGACTTCATTTCACAAATATTAAATTTCAATGAATCTGTGTGTGGCGTTTTTGTTTGGGTTATGCTGTAACCTATATATGTGGTCCCGCCAGCAACATTAGGGCTCGCTCCCACAGAGCCTAACCCAAGAACAGCAAGGACAGGTCAAAGATGTGTAATATAAGTCTGTAACTGGAGGCGACCGGTATATAGGCCACATCATTAAAACCCAAAAAACCATCGTATTTTTAATAGCATGGGCCATGAAAGCCTTAAACTATGTTTTCTGTTGTTACTTTTGCCACATAAATCCTACCTTACCGGTTTTTCACTTCAATTTACAGCATTTCTAATAATAAAGTGTTAACAAATTCGTCAAATCAACTTATTGTCAAAGTAGGGTGATAATCATTTGATAAAAACCTTAGAACTTCAAACATAAACTAAAAAATTTACTACACTCGACAAAAAAAAAATATTAATAAAATACCTAATTTTGTAGCTGTAACGCTCGAAATATTTACCTTATTTACAAGCATGATGTAGATTTTTGGGCCACCCTGTATTTTTCAACTCCCGAAAATTTGAAAATAACAATTTTTCTATAGTTACCGCATTTTCAAAAAATTTGCTCCAATAAGACATTAGTTTGATATATTCCACAAAAGTTGTCTTACTAAGTCTTTTACTAAGATGCAAAATTAAAAAAAATCAAATTTACCACGAAACTGTGGCAGATATCGGGAAATATTAAGACATTTTTCTTTTAAAGTTGAAAGGATGTGAATCTTGTTTTTTTTTTCAAAGCGTGTAATTTTTTTTATTGTTTTCTTATTTATTTTTAAAACTACTATATCCATCATTAAATCTGACACCCTGTATATAGAAATTGCATTTCACTAAAAAAATTAGGTTTTTTTTGTTTTTGAAATGGGAAATATTGTAGTTGTTTTTATATAACTATGACATAAACGTATTTTAAATTAAAAAAAATGATAACTTGGAAAACAACAAACATCTTCAAACCCTGATAGGGATAAAAAAAACACCATGTATACCAAAAGTTTTTACACTTATTTTTCTTTTTTTTTTTGTAATTTAATGAAAATTGTATGATTAATCTATCAAAGTTTGAGTAATTCATATTATCAAACTTGCAGTGCTAATAGACAGCAAAAGCCATTACATCACCATTTTATATTTCACAGACTCGATGAAAATTTAACATGTCTAAACGAGAGCCACAAGGCTAACCTTTTCTCAAGTACTATCGGAACTTGTCACTTTTCCCAGTCGTTTCCGAAGATCGCGCCAGCCAGTCGCAATATATTAACACCTTTGAACTACCCAGTTAATATATTGCGCTCCGAAGCCATGCAAGTCCCTTAGTGTTAGTAGAGACTAGCTTTAAAGAGTATAATATAAGTGTTCAAAAGTTTTGTGTTGTGTGCAATAAGACTGCGTAAAGAACTGATCAAGTGCTCTAATCAGTTAAAAAATATTCATATAAAATGGTCCAAATCCAATGTCAGATATGGGGAGGAATGTCAGTTAAATGTAGGACTTAGTTTTTTGTCGGTTAGTTAAATTGTGGGTAATGAAGATTGTTAAAGGGCAGTGTTCAGCAGGTAACCACTTTTTTTTTATTATTCTCATATACTTAAATTTTGGGATATTTTTGTTTTATTCTAGGGTCAGTTGGTAAGCAATTTTTTATATATTACTTTTTTTTATATTGTTCGTTGTTTTGATGCAAATATTTTGTGGTTTGGTTTTTGAATTGTGTCTCAGAATGACAATATTCGAGGTTTATTGGTTTTACAAAATATTCACTGCATTTTTTTAATGCAAAATATTTAAATTTAATACACAATTCGTCTGAAGAGAATGCAATGTGTATGTAGTGAATGAAAATTTGATAATTAGGTGGAAGTAAGTTGGTAGTAACGTTTGAACTATTCTGTCTTGAATTCTGCATTTGTGGAAATTTCAAAAAAGAAAGCAAGCCCATTATGGAAAATTATGTGGAAGAGAACAGGAATCAAAACGTGAACAAGTCTAAAAAGAAGAATCTAAACTAGAATTATCATATTTAGAAAAAATATCAAGAAAAACGTGACTTGAGATGAAGAGGAGAAGATTATTCTAATCATCACAATTATCACAAATTGGTACCAATGCAAAATGCCGGTTTTTTCAAGATTTGATGTCTTGATCTTGATTATCTTAAGAGATTCAAGGTTGACCTACAAATACGACGAAAGATCTAAAAATAACCGGAGGGAACTCGCTGCAAGCGGCGCTCTTGTAGTTTGGGCTTTTCCCACTAGATGAGTGTTACGTAACCCCTCCTGACTCAGTCTGCCAAGTGGCATCGCTTGAGACGGTTATAGTGAGCGCCTGAGATAGTTTTCATGCTACAACTATTTCGACCTCTTCAATTTTTTAAAATGGTTACATCTATCAGGACGAGGAAAGAGAAACGACATTCAACTTTTTTTCTTATAAGCGCCATTTTGAATTTTCATGCTTATTTTTCTGATTACAATAATGTGCTGTAAAATATGATTTTTTTGATCCACTTTTATTGCAGTTGAATTTTCTTTGACAGCATCAACATGTAGAAAATTAAAAACACAACATTTATATGAAGTCAGCAAATTCGTTAATCAATATCTCCTGCTTCTTTGTATGAATATAGTATTCCATTTCTCTAAACTTTATCAATGAAAATATAACTGAACTGTCAAAATTTTGTTACAAATGACAGTCAGATGTTTTGTTTCCATAGCATTCTTCATAATTGTGGATATTTTCATATTTTGATGAAGACAAAAAGTAAACTAAAATAAAAGTTTTCATTTTTTTCTCCTTTATTTCAAAATGAAAATAGGCAAATTAATCTTGTCTTTGGTATATTTATTCGTATATTTATTCATTATCAATTTCCGCATCTTTACCAACCAACTATAAGATCTGAGATTTCCACTTTAAAGTATTTCCCATCATCATCTAAAAATATTAAGTTTTTCATCAATATGTACCACTTTTACAAAGAGTGCTTTGAAATCGAGATATTCCAAATAAAATTTGACAGTTCATTTGACAATGACAATGTCAATGTTCAGAGAATTAAAAATGCGACTTTTACATTTTTCGGATTAATAAATCAATAAGTCTGAAGCATATCCCACACTTCATATGAAAACAGTATTTAAATTTCTATTAACCTTGACATAGATGGAAAAATAGCTGAATGTCAAAATTTCATTTGAATTGATAGTCAGATGTTTTGTTTTCAAAGCACTCTTCCTACGAGTGGATAAATTGATATTTTGACGAAAACAAAAAAGTAAAGCTTACCATATAGCACGTTATCGTGATCATAAAAATAAGCTGGATAAAAAAAAAGCGAAAATCCAATATGGCGCTTATAAAAAAAAACAAAATTAAACGTATCTTGTCATGGCTAATACAGCATTTTTACACGTTACTCAAAAAGTGATGTAATAATGTTTGAGTTTAAAAGGTTTAGGTTTTTCATAAAAAAAAAATCGAATATAAATTTTCAGTTTTTCTTCATTCGTTCCAAAACGAAAAAGATAGGCAATATTTTAAAATGCGAGTGAGACAAATTGTTTTAAATTAAATATAGGAGTGTTAATTGAAAAATTTTCTTAATGGTAATGTAATTTGTTTAAATTTGTTATTTAGTTATGCAATAATTATGTTTATTTAGATATATTACTTTTTTTACTTACAAATTCTATTAGAGGTCCAACATATTTTAAATTATCTACTTTTACAAAGAGTGCTTTGCAAACTAAATTTTGACAGTTAAGTTCAATTTTTGTCGACAGTGTCAAAGTTTAGGGAATAAAAATACAATTTTCATGTGAAAATTTAAAAAATTTTCAATTAATTTCAAATTTATTTTGATGTAAATGAAAATATAATTGGACTTAAAATTTTGTTTGACAGTTGATTCATTGATTTCTAGTCTCTTCCAATGCCCTGTTGCAGTGAGTTTTCACGCGTGTGAGCACATTACAGAATTTTTTATAATTCCTAAGATTTGTGTTTCCGGAAAATGGAATTACACTAGGCCTGTCATAGTAACGAAGCTAACAATTACAGAATCCTTTGTTGAAAATTTGTAGATTCGATAGACTAGCATTGCAAAGCCAACATGATCTAGCTGATTACGATTGAATGCTTGTTTTCAAAGCACTCTTCATTAAAGTGGATAATTTTGTACTTTAACGAAACACGAAAATAAACCATAAAGTATTATACAATTAAAAAAATAGGAAATGAGATAAAAATTTTCAGTTGTTTGGCATTCACTTCAAAACATAAAATATAGGTTGAATTTTTCTTCAACAAAATCTGTCTGCTCTAATTTGACCAACTTCATATCGTTTTAAGATATCCTAAATTTCCATGGTGCGATTTGAAAAAAGGGTGCATAATATGGTTCTGTAGTCTCATATATTTTTTAATTTGTTAAATTTGAGCTATATTTCAATCATTCATATATTTTTTTCAATTTTTACCTTAGTAACATAAAAATATTACATATTTTAAAATAGTATCGTATAAATATTTATTTTTACTTTATGTTTTTATTACAACAAATTTTTTGAATATTTTTGTAAACCTGTCATTTTACGTGAACATATATTGTAAAATATTACTTTTAAATTATATATCATATCTGAAATATGTTTACCCAATTTAGCAACAACAAATATTGTGTAATGGTAAATTTCCAGATAAAAAAAGTATCCGTAAAACCAATAACCGAGAAACCAATATTGTTAATTCTGAGAAATGTATAACTTTGTCACTATGATGATGAGGACCGAGGCATATAATCATTACTTTTTATTGTTTCTATATTATGTCGTTTGATTTATTACTGTTGCATTTTGTGGGTGGAAGGAAGATTGTACTGTATTTATGAAATAGAAATGTATGTGAAATTGATTAGGTGGTCGGCAACGACGATCCCGTTCGTATTATTAGAGCAGATATTCAGTTCTTTTGTTTTATGGTTAGCAGACCTGCAGGCAATGCAAGATGCGCAAGACGTTCAAATGTTTCCCGTTGTGCGTTTATTGCTATAAGGTGCGTGTTCCAAATTTGAAATAATTGGCAAATACTTTAATTTGTAACTGTCCACGATAATAATTGTTCGTTTCAAATCAAATGGAATTTGCAGTGTGAGCGATAGATTTGCCTGTTGGATCAATTACTTAGATGACTTAAACGATGGGAATATTTGATTTGCAATGAATAATCAGTTTAAGTGTTCTTTTGTTTCATCTCATTATAACTGACACTAATTGAATATGTATTATGAAAAATATGCTAATGTTTTTGCATATCGTCTGCAGTTATTTATTTGCGACTTTGTTATTACTTTTTTATTTATTTCTGCCATACTGAAAACAAAAAAAAATACTAAACAGCCCCTCGTTAGATAAACCTAAATTATAAATCGACTCCTTGACAGATCTTTTTGGCACATGTTATTTATTTAAAATTCTCTTTTCTTTCTGGTGTTGTACAAATTCTCAATTAAATAAAAAAGACTACATCTAATTAATTTTTCATTATAATCGAAAAATTATTTTATTTTTATTAGGTCTAAGGATACTTTTACCGTTTTCATCGATAAATAATTACCCGTTCACAAAAATTTTGATTTTAAGTTTAAATTGTATGATTTCCGTTTCAAACTTTAAAATTAATTTTCTAGCAAATGCAATAAAAGTGACTTTCATCGTTTTTGCCATACGGTCTTCATATATTAATCTGATGATTACCTAACAGACATTTTAGATATTTTGGTAATATAAATATTACTTCAAAAATGTGCTCTTCGTTCAAGTTTAAGAATATTCGAGTGGGAAACTGCTGTGCAAAATTTGTGCGCTAAAATACTCGTCTTTGTAATTAATTCGTCAAGTATTACTTAGAAATTGTTATTAAATATTATGCTGGCCTACTGTATTCAATAACAAAATAGTATAATTTTAAAAAAATTTTTTTTATTTTGAAGGCTGTTTTTTTGGGTGTTTTTTAGGATTTTTTTTTTTTATGAAACTGGAAAAACACTGTTGAGACTAATATTATACAGGATGTGCCACCAGTAACGCCTCGGTCGCTAGGGACCAAACGGCAAATGTTATAGAAACCTGTTTAGGCGGGTATGTGTAGGTTGATTACGGCTACATTTTAAAAATATTTTGAAATATACAGAGTGTCCAGGAAAAGTGTACCATATCAAAGTTACGTATTTTTAAATGGCACACCCTGAAATTTTACTGCATTTTTGAGAGCACCGTAAAAAAATATGTGAAATTTATTAAAGGTTCTGCATACCTAGGACTTATTGTTTGTGAGATATTTCGATTTTAGTGAAAATGTAGGCTTAGCGTAGAAATTCAATATTAGCAATAAAAAAAAAATTTTAAAGAAGCAGCTTTGGAGAGTGTATTTTAGATCGTTGAAGTTATAAATTATTATATTTGTCGCCATTTAGTATTGTACAGGGTGTTCAAAAAACTGCCGAATACTTTTCTCAACTTTAAACATAAATAATTTGGTTATATTAAATGGGACACCCAGTATATCTTTACTTTGGGAGTTAGGAAATTTAAAACACTTTCAAACTTCCTTAAAATTATTTTTTTATTGCAAATATTAAATTTCTCCGCTAAGCCTCCATTTTCATAAAATTGAAATATCTCAAACAATAAGTCCTAGGTATAAAGAACCTTTATTAAAATTCACCTATTTTTTATGGTGCTTTCAAAAAAATGCAATAAAATTCAAGGTGTTCCATTTAAAAATACATAACTTTGACAGGAATCCGCTGTCAGCGCTCTGATGACATCAATGTACAAAAAAAAATTGTCGGAAGGTACCCACTATTCCAAATTTCCAGTTCATCAAATAAAAAATGGAAATGGCATTTTAATCTGTGGATGTGTGGCTATCGTGTGAACTAGAATCTAATGAAAGTATTGAAATTTGCATTTTTGCCCAAGTTTTGAAAAAAAAGTAATTTTTTTTCGACATTTAAGTTTAGAAAAAACTATTAAGATATCTTAATTATTCTAGTTCAGTTAAAAACTGTACATATACAGTATGTGTGTGGAATTACAGCAAAATCGGTTAAAAAAATTTCGAGATATGATGGGTGCCTTTTTGAAAAATGCTGTTTTGACTGAAACACTTTTTAAAGTTCGAGAACATATTACACGAAAATAATTGTACCCACGATTATTCGGCAGTGCCCCGCTGGAACACTGTTCTGTGCCTGTAATTTTATAATGACATTGTATTTCAAAAAATCTTTTTGGCCATGTGTTCTACATGACCGTTAGAGATGATTTATGAAAAAAAAAAAACATTTTTTGACCTAACAAAGCAGAAGACCTTAACATTTCATATCGTCGCTTAAATGCAAGAACTAGGTACTTCAAATCTTTTGATTCTTCAGTTATTTATTACATAAAGAAAAATATTAGCCCTTTTCTTTTATTCATGATTTCAGAATCATAACGCGTTACGATCCAATGGAAACCAATCAGGTTGCTAGATTTCGTATCGCCACACGTTATAATTCCGAAATCATGAATAAAAGAAAAGAGCTATTTTACATTTGACAGTAGGTTCGAGTGGCGATATAAAGTGATACTGGAAAAAATTTTTTTTTTTTAAGTTTTTGTCTTCGTAAAATTACAAAAAGAAATTTTTTTCATTTCATTTTATCCATACATTGTTTTTAGACCTTAACATTATGTATCTTGAAAAAGAGGGCTTTAATGGTAAATGTTTACATAACAAAATATCCTTAAATTCGAATATGGAAAATGCTCCTTCATTTTTCATACATTATTATGTTTAAAACACACCTATTTAAAAATATGGGATACAAATTAATTTATTGTCAGTTGGATGTAATTTTTGTTGTAATGAGATGAAACATTGTGTAAAATTTCATTGTCATACAATTTGTCCCAGTAGTTGCATTCACATGAATGTATTATCAAATAAATACTTAATTGGGATATAAAAAATTGAAAAAGATTAAACATGCAACTAATAGGACCTTAAAAAAACTTTATAATAACAATTATTTTCTGTAAAAATTCATTGATTTTTGTGGAAGAAGGTACACGGAAATATCACTAACTACTCTGCACTGATTGAGGGACACGCGTCATCTTAGGAAAAACTAAAATTATCGTTAATATTTAATCGTTTTTGTAATTAATTCGCAGGATCGAAAGAAATTTTATCCGCCGAGGCCCAAAAGGAACAAGAAATCGAGAAAGGACAAGCAGAAGGAACCGCCGGTCAAATTGGACGTTCTAAGGACGTGTTTGAATAATCTGTCGCAGGATTCCGGAATAGGTTCTAGTCAGGAGTGGCAGGTTTTCGGCATGGCGCAAATCGTTTTACCGGACAGCCTACCATCAGGTACGTCGCAAATTTCAACTATAACCGAATTGAGCGAAAACGCTGAGGATGATATCGAGAAAAAGTCATCCGAAGATGTTACGTCTTCTAGTCTTGAGCAAATAGGTGGTAATAATAACGAAAGTCAAACGAGGGTTCAAGAAACGAAAGTCTCGGAAAGTAGCAGTAGTTTTTCTAGCACGAATACGAATCGTAATGTTGGGAAAGGGCGCAAGCGTTACTTATCGGAGAGTAGTTTGTCTGATTTCGACGTAAAGCCGCATGCGAGCAAAGTTTGTAAAATCGCACTACCCGAAAACGACCAGCCTCTGTCGCAAAGTCAGACGTCGGATTTGGGGTCTGAAATCGGCAGCACGTCGTTTATTTCTTCGATCACAGAGAAATCGAACACGACCGATGGCGAAGGTTTGAAAGGGAACGGTTCCGAAAACACGGAACTGTGCATCTTTTGTAACGACGCACCCAAAGACGCCATATTCCTGCACTCGAAGGTGGCGCATCAATGTTGTTGTTATAGGTGTGCGAAGCGTACGATAAAGACTAGAAAGAGGTGTCCGATTTGTAACGTCGCTGTCAGCAAAGTATTCAGGGTGATAAAGTCGTAGTGATTTGGAATTTGTATATATTTTTCTAGTAGGTGTACAGAAGAAAATGTAATAATTTATTAAAAATAGTTCAAATTATTTTCGAATTTTTATGTATTACATAAAAAAAAATGGTAACGGCACTCAACACGTGCACGGCAGACAGTTAGTCTGTAATATCACGCATCTCAGAAATTTAAGAGTGTTAAGACTGACCCAAAGATTAATATATACTTTTTTTTTAAGTTTATTTTAGCGTTTTAGCATATTGTGTTTTAGAAAACTGTTTTTGAATATATAGTTATTTTTTCCACAGAGGTTTATTTAAAAAAAACAACACGCTCTTAAATTTTTGAAATGCTTTGTAAACTTATATTATTAACAGATAAAATGTATAGTTTGGGGCTTGTATTTGTATAACAAAAAAAAATAATAAGTTAAATAATGTTCGTATATGAATATACGGGGTGTTTCGTAATGGTGTGCAAATATTTTAAGGAGGCGTTTAGAAAGTAATTTTAGGAGAGTACTTCCAATGTATTTTTTTGATTTGAGCCCCTCCGTAGAAAATATTCAAATCTCAAAATGGCCGAAAAAATTAGCTTTTATTTTTTTTTCACGAAAACGGTTAAACTTAAAAATTTAAATTAGCACCCCTTGGTTTTATTTCTCTCACAACTTTTTTCTGCGTTGGCCAATTCTAACAAGAAAAATAGCTTGTAATACTACATTTTATTTAGAAATTTTTTTTGCTTTCCATTTTTTTTGTATACTTAATGGTTTACGAGCAAAAAAATTAATTATTTTTCCTTGCTGATTACCTAGGTACAAATAATTAGTTAACAGTTACCAAAACCGATCATCATTTTTGACATGCTTTTTGCAAAAATTCTTTTTTATCAATAGGAAAAGCTAAGCAAATATGAAATAAAAATTTAATAAAAAATTTTTTTTTGGTCATTTTGAGATTTAAATATTTTCTCAAAGGGGAAGGCTCAAATCGAAAAAATGCGTTGGAAGTACCCCTGCCCCATAAAATTACTATTTAAACACCTTAAAATATTTGCGCATCATTATGAAACACCCTGTATATGGCTTTTAGATACCCGATAGAAAGGTAACTTTTATGCGATATTTTATCCAACTGGGTGAAACACAAAAATCTATTCTAAATATTGTTTTGTTTAACATTAGTACAGGGTGATTCACTATATTTTAACCTTCCGCCCCATAAATTTTTTTGTTTTTAGAGTAATAAAACAATGTGATAACAAAAGTTGCACAATTTTTTATGAAGTTTTCGAAAACGGTAGAAGAACAAATGAAATCCAAACAAAATGGCCGCGGATGTTAATTTAAATCGAACACCCTGTATATTTTTACATATTCGGATAGATGTTCCCTGTCGAGCATAGTCGCTGGGTTTGTGGGGTCCAAGATGTTTTTTTTTTATTGAGAAAATATGACATCTTGCGATTGTTCAACCTCTTTCAGGCATTTCCGCCTTTTTTCCAATTACGTAAGGATTTACAGATTTTGTTGTAATGGATCCTGACATTGATACGGTCCAAAATGAGTATAGGTATAACTAAATCTCACTAATTAGGCCGTGAGAGGCCTAATTACTCATGTACAATGTTATATGGTAGGCTGTGACAGTGACAGGTAATGTCATGACGTTGTTATTGTTTGACAGTTTATATTATTATTTACTTAAAATGGGTTACACAGCAGTGTAAAATTGAAATATTATTATAGGAATTAAAACAGAGCGTAGAGAAGAACTTTACTCTATTTTAATTCCTAATAATATTTTAATTTTCTACTTTTGTGTAACGCATTTCAATTAAATAATAATACAAACTGTCAAACAATAACAATATTGTAATGACATTACCTGTCACTGTCACAGCCTACCATAACATTGTCCATGAGTAAGTAGGCCTCTCACGGCCTAATTAGTGAGATTTAGTGAAAAATTCCTATACTTATTACTGTAAATCTGTAAATCCTTACGTAATTGGAAAAAAGGCAGAAATGCTTGGAAGAGGTCTAACAATTGCAAGATGTCTTATTTTCATAATAAAAAACCTTTTTTTAAATTTTTTACTAGAATCTCACTTATTGTTAGAGATAAAATCAACAAACCTATATGACTATGCTCGACAGGGTACGTTCTATCCAAATTTGTAAAAATATACAGGATGTTCGATTTAAATTAACAAAGTTAACATCTACGGCCATTTTGTTTGGACTTCATTTGTTTTTCTACCATCATTTTCAAGAACTTCATAAAAAATCACGCAACTTTTGTACTTCAAATTTTTTTTATCTCTAAAAACAAAAAAAGTTAATGGGGGAGTCAAACTGTAGTGAACCACCCTGTACCATTCGTTGTTTTTTTTTGTGATTAGGTCGTTTTAAATCTTCTGTTCTGTCACAAAATTGGGAGTTCCTTTAAAAAATGTTTAATTTTTATTTTCATGATTTTTGTGTGGGCTTTATTAGAGATCTTACCTAATTAGGTTTAGGGCACGATACTCTTCGCTTTGTTAGCTAGAATATTTTCTTATGTTCGAAGCCATAAAAAAATGATTCAGCTAGGGTATTTTAAAACATATTGTAAAGCGTTTCAAAATTTTTGGTTTTTTGTTTTTTTTTTAACCTCTCTAACAATGTGCAATCAGATCCTGTTTTTAAAACTAATAAAAGGAGTTTGTAAGAGTACTTAGGGAAATTTTATTTCCTTTCATTTTTAGGTTCTGGGAAATTAGGTTTTCTTTTTTTTTTGAAATTGTATCAATAGTAGATAACTGTGAGATGATAGTTTTGAAAAAAATTCAAATGAAATTTTGAAATAAATTCTGATTAAAATTGTTTTTAATCTGTTTTATTTTTGTGGTGCGTTTGAGAGGACTGGCAAGACAAGTTAGGGTTATCCACAGGGTATAAATAATTACAAGCCATGTGACCGCCGGATATAGGCAATCAACATTACACGACGTACTATCTACTAAAAATTTGCACCACCAATAATTTACAATGAACAGTGACAAAACTGCTATGCTAGGTCCTTTAAAAGTCCCATAGCACTGCGGCCTAATTAGGCCTATTGTATGCTACATTCGAGATTGCTGCAGATTGAATAAAATCTTGTGAAAAATGACACCGGTTGCCAGCCGGTGAAGCGGAATGTTGTTTTTTAATGTAATATTGATCTTATTGATCTAATAATTTCTAATTTAACCATTTAATTCAAAAGAAATAAAAATAAATGTATTTTGATGGAATAGTTTGCAATTGATCAGTGTTGGACAAAATCAGAGTTTTTAAAGCACATAGTTGATTGTGAAAGTAGAGCAAATTTCTTGATTCATCTAATGATATGTACTAAATCTAATTATCAGAATGGTGCCGCAAAAAAGTTTATTTCACTAGATATAAAATTGTTCTGCAACACGTAAAACACATTGGTGTATACATGGTTGCCTATCCACGACGGCTAAACGTACTCATTTATTTTACTTACGTTATCTACGTTCATTTTTATGCAATGGATGTGTAGAGCCAATCACAAATTGGGATTGTTTAAACGGACCAATAATAATACATTGGTGATATCCGTGGCACCAAAGCGATGAATATAAGAATACGGTCACTACACCAACCTAACGTGTCGAGAATGCGATTCCATGGGCGTATCATTTGAGAGGGATACAAAAATTGTTAAGTATAGAACAGTAAATAGATACATATATCGATAAAAACTACATTATTCTTAGAAGGTTATATTCTTGTTTTGACATATCCAACAGATAGATATCTGCAATTTTGGTAATAATGATACCTTATTTCCTTTTTTTTTGTTATTTATTTGTTCATTTAAAAGTTCACCTGCTCGACACTGAACAGCGAATTCTAAAAATATACAGGGTGTGCCATTTACCACTCCCGCTGCCAATATCTCCGAAATGAAGAAAATTATTTTAGATTCAGAAATTGAGGTTGTTAGGTCCCTCGAGTAGCTTCAAATTGTAGTTAGAATTGTTAGTTCAAATCTTTCTGTATAGATGGCGTGGCGATACTAAAAAATTTTTTAATACAGTCCATCTGAAAGATTGTTAAATTTTGAGTAATTTTGGTAATATAGTTTTTTCCTATATTTATTTACTTGTTTTCGAGATATGTCTACTTCAATATGCAATGTATGATATAACATGAAAATCTATCCATATTTTATATAAATCACACTGAGACAAAATATTTTTTTTAAATATTATTATAATGGCTTTATTCATATCACATACTTACAAACAATAAATTATATAAAAAACGAATGATCAACTACAGAAAAAAATTGTATAATAGTAAATCTTATAAGGGGCAGAGACGATCCGTATATTATCAAATGTTATTAAAAAATGCAGTCATAGGTGGCTCATGTCATTTGTTTAAAATAAAACAATGATAGATGACACATATTAGTGTTCCAATAATTAAAGATTTATCAGTTTGCGTATTTAAATAAAAGTAGATATATGCACATTGAAATCTACATTATGTACCAATTCTGGACCGTCGAACGTTGCATGGATTAAATTAAACAAAATAATTATAGAGCATAGCCAACGCTTTCGCTAAACGCGACAAGTGGCCCCTGCGAAAAGTCTATATTAGGAACGAACGATCGGTAAAAGTATTAGCAAAATCATTATAATTAGTGTTGTATTGTAATACCGCAAGTTTTAGCAATTGTCAACTTTTCTATTATTCGACGACTATGGTAAGGCGCGTTTGTGTTGGAAAAAATAAATGCAAATTATTTTTCCTTTTCTGTCAAAACTGTTGCATGCTCATGGCAGTCTCCTGTCTGTCGCGATTGGAACTCATGCGCATATAGCAAAGTTATCCCCATGACATTATAGAGCGAATTCAAAATTCATATTTTTTTTCAGATGAAGAAAGTGATAATTGTGGCTAGATTTATTTATGACCCTGCGGCCTACTATTTTGTCACTGGGGTCAGGGCCGGATTAACCTATGGTGAGGCCCGGGGCTACAAACTCTACGCATGCCCTCTTTCTAAAAAAAACTATTAAATTTCAAAACCTTAAACGGGATTTTCTTTGATTCTAAAAAAAAGTTTACGCAATCAGCAACTTGTCGATATAAAATTTCAAAACCTAAGCACTTTTTTGGTTTGATTCTAAAATAAAAATGTTGCCAGATCTCGTGAGCCTCCCCCCCCCCCCTCTTAATCTAGCTCTAACGGGTATAACTATTAGCTGTTTGTGGTTATCTACAAACTGTACGTTTGAATTTTATATAAAACGACAAGATATGAGAAAAATATTGTGCCTACGACAAATTTCAAATGATGGGAAATAATAAAAATTAACTTCCGAATTTTAAATAAAAGAAATCCATAGGTTTGAACACATTTTGTAAAATATAATTTAAATATGTTCTGAATTTATCTAATGATAAAAGCTATGCAAATATTTATTTAAAAAAATGATTTTTTTTTCTAGTAAGTTTTTGAAGGAAAATGTAACGAGCATACCCCATATCTACACCACTGGTTTGAGTTAACACATTTTTTTCACGTTTAATGCCATTTTGTTCATGACATACTCAAAATTTCGTTTCAATGTCGCAATTTGTTCAGAAAGTATTTAAAAATCTCTTAAAAAAACCTCTATCTCAAAAAAAACAATAGGGTTTAAAAAACAAATTTACAACTGTCATTATTTTTAATATTTTTGCTTGCTTTATGGAATCTTGAATTTTTGCGGTTACAATTCAGGATACCCTGTCACTTATTGTTAATGAAATCTAAAAAATAGGGATAGTTTTGGAAAATTTAATAAAACAAATGAAAAACGCCTTCGGCAAAGCGACATTTGGCTGGTCGAGCTGCATTATTCCAAATTTGTATCTTTCCCGAGGCCAAAGGGTGTTATTTTTTCATACAAGCGGTGTTTACGTAGGGTAGGGTTTCCCCAAAAAGGGCGTAGCGCCTCAGCCACTTACACATTTCGGTAATTCGCCGTATGAGTCACGCTGCGCTCTCCATTTCCCCCCACCCCCTCGTAAACCGTAGCGGGCTCCGGCAGACGACGCCATTGCGTTGCGCTGCGCATCATTTTCATTCCTGCTGTTGCCGCAGTCGCATTCGCATTTCAGTTGTTGAGTTTAAGTTGCGCTAGTCAGCTGTAAACGCCGGTTTACATATACCATCCTGTACAGTTAATCCAACAGTTTTTATTTTTCCCTTTCTACGCCCTAGGCTACCATATCAAAGGTAAGGATTGTTTTGTTTCCCCATTTTCTATGTCTGTTTGGTGCCGAAATGTGTCGGTTTTGCGGAGTTCTTGCAGATCTCAGTTTTAGGGTGGGGTTACTAAAAGAAATTATGTTATTTTTATTTATTATAAGGTACCTTATTTATTTTATACTTAAGTTTTTAAAAATTTAAGGTACCCTTCCATTTTAAACATTTCTTTACTGTGATCGAAAAACGTTGTACAAAAATTGTTTCATTTAATTGACTGACGGGAACACTGAAAATGATAAATATTTTGACTGAATACCTATTTGTCTAGTGCCAATGCGTCACCTTTTTTATTTGGTATGTAGCTTATTTACCGAGAATGACTCATTTGATTTCTTTATTATCGCCTTGGATATAGGTACACAAACGACAAATACAGTCATACGTTTAAAAATGTATTAATCAAGCAGTTTTGAAATCTCGATTCTTTTGTTAATGGTTAAGCTATTTTTGTTTGAAAAAGATATTTTGACATTTATGAACTTGTCTCGGTACCATGTAAAAGTGCCGCACTTTCGCATAGAAAATCGATACCTGGCATTAAAAATCGGTAAAGCTTGCCGTATTGTGGCAGCTTTCCGCTTTTTGGTCGAAGAAAGGGGTACTTTATCGTTTTTATCTAAAGTGATGTGACGTGGTGCATAAGTAGCGGATATCGCTGACCGGATATTGCGGAGGAAGCAGGTGCCTTTAATATTAAATGATTCTTATAAATATATAGAAATAAAAGGAGCGTTTTTATTAACAATGCATTGGGTATAAATTTTATCTTCTTTTGGAAATGAATGGTTGCAAGTACAATTTTATGGGTTTTATCTACGGCTTTTGAGATACAGCCCATAAAATTATCAATATTTCATTAATCTTTGCTTAAGTTCTATTATAAATTTAATATTTTGCTGTAAATAGTATGGTACCATAGATCGTTTTTGTATTGTGCAACAATTTAGATGCAAATATGTTTTAATCTCTCTCCTTTTGGTTATTTTGCATTAAATTTGTCTGGCACATTTACAAGTAACATTTTCAAATTGTGTTAAAAATATTTTCCATAGCTACCTGCTTATTAGTTAAAAAAAAAACATAATTCTGTTTGTGTAATTTTATTTTCTTGGATATAGAACATTCCATACCTTCAATTAAATTACCCTCATTAGGTTCAACGAACTTTCCTTGATACCAGACAGGATACAATATATCGCCACGATATTTTTAATTCTTTACATTTTCATGAGGCCTGCTACCGCTCATTTATCTGAACAAATAAAATATTTCAATAATTAACAGCTTTATTCCAAGTTCAAGGTCACTGCCCATTGAAAATATTAATCTGGCTCACCCTGCCGTAACCAACATATTTTTTAATTTAAATCGTATTTGGCCGCACATGCATACGGTTTTTCTGGATTATTACATGAACATTAATTCGTTTTGTTGTGTGCTCGACCGACTGCCTTGTTATTTCGTGAATTATGCGGGTTTATAAATTTAAATTCACACCTACACGCTTATAATCCTTCACGTTGTCAGGAGAATGTTCAAGATTAGTGTCAGGCGCTGTCACTGCGGTAGAAAGATAAATCCCAAAAATGTAAATCGGTAAAAACGCATTCCTTTATGCCTTTGTGTCAAAAATTGCCGATGTTTCGAAAACTGTTTCCCGCTTCCAAAGACATCAAAATGTTGCTTCTACTCGTAATTATTTTAAATACATTTTTAATTATGTCGACTGTCGACAATGTGGATAGATTAACTCGTGTAGCTGTGGTTGCGGTTTTAGATTTCGACATGCTTTCCAATACTGAAAAAAAACTTCTCCCAGTCTTTTCTAAATGGTTCTTCCGAAATACGTGTTTCCTACCGCCATCGGCTTCTTAATAACGACCATCTGGGCGACGTGGAAGCAGTATTTTTTGTGTTGGTATTAATGTGGGAGAAGACCGATACAAAAAGTCCCAGCATGATTTAAATACAATCCCATTGCATAGCGGGGCATTCTCTCGCATATCCGTAATGGAATTCTTATGGCTTCTGCTGTAACTTGACCATCGTATTGTCAGAGAAACTTGCAAGACATGTAGATGTCGTGCGGAGATTTCAAAAACCCATTGCGGTTTTCCTTCGTTATCCAGAAAACAATTGAACGCAAGTTATTATATGAAGGCGCTTTAATAATCATATGTACGAGGAACAGTCAAAATAGTATGTTTGTTTGAAATTGTACGGGAAAAGTCTATATCGTCTTTCATGCGGTTCAATAAAATGTGTCTAGACATTTTTCCCTGAACATGATGTCACTATAAAGAAGAAATGTTACAATAGGAAGTTTACGTTGTTGCCTAATAAATCTATATTTCCGTTAACTGATTATTGTTTTTGCCCATTTCGAGGAAGTAACGTCTTCTGGAAAAGATGTCGATGTTTATTTGATATAGTATTCAAGCGTTAGTCCCAGCGAATTAGGTTTTTTTCAAAAATCGGGTCGAATTTTATCACTTTTTTCAAAGAAATAATTGACTTTTTTGTTTTTAAATACGTAAAAGCTTACTTGTCACATGCAATATCGAAGGCATAATGAATTTACAAGAGAAAACGTAAACAGTCAATAAAAATGTATTTTTTGGGGTCTGGCGATGGCTTGCACAGACTTTTGTTTATATTATTCAAAAGAGCGGAAAAAATTAGTCGATTTTGAAAAAAGTTTCCCGGTAGCTGCTTTGTAAGTGCCACAATCCATTTGTTAAGAATTTTGAGAAGCTGAGCGCAGCATGGGCACTATGACGTCAGAGCGCTCCCCTCTACTGGCTACCGCTTAGCCGCGCGGATCACGCTGTTTTTAACGAACGTTTACTTGGTCATTTCTTGGTCAAATCGATTAAAAAAAATTCAGTGTATAAAGGAAGTCTTTAACTTTACAACGAGTGCGAGTTTATTACAAAATATTAAATAGAACAGTTAGAATACCTATTATTATATTAAATATTAAAAAAAATGTATCTTTGCTCTTATTGGTCGGATCGAGACACTTTTTTTTTAGGCATGTGTTTGGTCTAATTCGTCGGGACTACATTGACTTCAGCAAAATGAAGATCGTTTCTATTTTCAGGGCTAATCTGACATAAGTTTTCCTTATTTTTGTAGAAATACTTTTGTTAATAGAACTACTTTGTTATAATATGAACAAAAATAATAGGCTGTTTTCTATATACAAAACTTTGCCTAGAACTGTATTTTAATACATAATATAACATGTACATAAACACCTAAAAGAGTTTACGTTACCTATTTCATGAGAATTTACTAAATATTTAATAATAAAAACCTATATAAAATTCTAATTTCAAAACGATTTGTAAAACATCATCTCATTGGTTGTGACATTGATGACATCACTACTCATATAAATGGCGGATGGTCTATGTCAAGTCATATGACAGGTATATACTTGCCTTGTATTAAGTTTTGATTTGAGAATTATTATTATTACAATTATTCTTAAAAGCTTATCAGGTGTTTTGTGATTAACAGTGATTGTGTTGAACATTCGCAAAACGAGAAATGGCTTCTCAGAGTTTTGCCATGTGTTCATATTTTTATGGTTACCCAATTTATAAAGAATGACAGAACATGTGGTTTCGCCTGTATACCCACACTTTTAGCCTTCCCAATTGCTTTTGTATTTTCCACAATATATTCATCCCTTTCTAACCTGGCTTGACCTGAGCTTGTACTGGGCCCATCAAAATCCATTACTGTTGGTAAAAATTCTTGTTCAACATTTGTTTCTCTTATTCTCTAGGTTATAGCTTCTTCTACTAACTGTTTTCTTTGTCATTTTAAAACAACAGTTCGCTGTGGTGCAGATTGCAGCTCTTTTTCTGTCTTGTTGGCAATCAAATATATGTGGAACCACGTCCTGTTTTAATAAAACTTTTCCTCCGATAAGTTTATAGCGAACAAAATTTTCCATATCTTCTTGAAGCTAAAAAAGAAACAATAATAAGTAAACCATGCATAAAATAATATATAAGATTATACATATTTAAATAATATATCATTAAAATATTTACTTTTAAATTTTAAAGCAATAAAAAAAGTGTTAATACAAATTAACCTCAAAATTTAGAGCATTGTCCTTAAGGTACATAATTGATATTTACTTACGTTAAAATGATCCTCGCAACAAAAAAATGTTGATTTTGATTTAGGAACATCTCGCCTGGCTGCTTTAAACCATTTAACTTTGCGTGAAGAATTCTGCGGTACACTTATAAATGTTTTATTAGGGGCACTTATTGAAATATTTTTACATCCGGGCACAAAACACCACTTATTTTGTGATTTGTACATGTCTTACTTTTGTATTATATATTTATTATTTAAAAAAAAAGTAAATAAACTTGGCAAAATCTCAATAAAAACAGGAGTAAATAAAATAACCTCAACAGGTACTTGTACTTTGCTTTGTTGATATGAGTTCCTACGTCACAATAGTCTAGGCAACCAGTTGTACTCGATTAGGCATTTTTCGCGCCAAATATTTTACTTAAATTTATATTTGTTTTAAAACTATTATAGCGATTTTTTTTAAACAAAAAAAGTTTTCATTAGTTGTATATGGCTTAAGTACTTCCTATTTTCCAAGTAAAAAAAAAATGTGAAAATACCCTATTGTCAATTCAAATAGTCAGTAAAATGATTAAAACTGAACGATTTATGATTTTATTGGTTTTGGACTCTATTCTCCATCATAAATAGATTACTTACCTGTCAATTACTATGTTTACTTACAATAAAAAAATAAGATTAGATTACCGTTGAATGTGTATTCTCTGAAATGTACCCTTTTGGTTTTTCCTGAATTCGTCAATTACATAAAATTATAAAATCTGTGTAACGGAATCTAGTAGTCACCTAAATCATTTAGATAAAATTAACATGTTACTGTGTATAAAGTTCTCTTCAGCTTTAAGCGGAAGTGGCATATGGTTCCGAGAATACCCTTTTGTTTAGTTTTATGCACAATCGGTTCTAGAAAATTGATTATCATTTAATACAATACGTCTATTACACTGTAAATGGTGTAGCCTATTTTATTCTGGTGTAGAAAAAAAGATGCATCATTTAAAGACAAAAATCCGTACTGTATATAAATATTCGTTGAATTCCAATCGATTATCAGATACAGGGTGTTTTATTTGATACGATAAACTCTTAATTTCATTTTCAGACAAGTTTTATTTAGTTAAAACTTTGTTGTTTCTTCAGCTTGTACAGATTTATTATTATATCGCTTCAATACATCTAACGAATACTAACCTTCCGCATTATCGATCCTGGCTACCCCGACAGTAGCCCGACATCTCCCCCACATGGAATTGAGGGGGGTTGATCAAATTGCAGACACATTAAATCGACCCTTTCTCTATCGTCTCCTATTGTAGACAGCATTTCCCCTATTGTAGACAGCATTTCCCTTTTTATACCAAATATTCCCTATCTGCCACAATGCCAGTCGTATACTCCGGCTAGACTAGGGTCTCATAAAACTCCGTACGGGGCGTTTCAAAGAGTCTATACAAACTTGTAAATTATTTCAAGATAACTCTTAGTTTGTTTTATTAATCCATACGACACAAAAAAATAAGTACTGACGTTACTGCGAAGCAGAACATAATTCACTTATATTTTTTCTGCGGGCACAGCATTTTGTCTATGTTCACCGTATCAATATTAAAAATTAATGCCCATTGTTGATTGGTGATCAATAATATGATGTAATCTTCATTAAAACAATGTCCGAAGTAATAATAATGCTTATTGTTATTACTCTAAAAGAAATAGGTGGCTGAATTTATTCCTAGGACTGGAAAACGGTTGATTACCGAATAACCGTATGGCTGAGTCCGGCCCTGTGTAGTAGTTGAGCACTTATTATTATTTTTTTAAAAATTATCAACCCCGAAAACCTGGACTCGACCACCGTGAATGATTAAATCAAAAACGGCATAATTACGTTCAAGTTCAGTGACTTATCCAAACGGCAATCTGCCGCGAAAGGGGCACGGTTATGTTGTGAACAAGCGCCGTCAAGTGAACTTTCTTTTGCACTTCGAGTACTCGTTATTCGTTTCATAGCTTCGCGGTTTGTAATATCGTTGCATATGGCGTTACAGCCGTAACCTACTTTTTGCATTTTCTACCTTGGATAACCTTGTGGCTCTTCGTCTCAGTGGCGTGCGCCACGATAGGAATTGTCGGAAGTTTGTGGGCTTATAGAGCGAGAAATGGATCGGTTGATTGGAAAGTGAGGCGAAATTGCACCAAAAGGCCAATCATTGGAACTTACGTAACTCAAATGGTAAATCAGTGACTTTGTATCGTAGATTTCGTTAAAATTCGCTGAAGTTTCCATTCTCACGTCTCCAATAATCCCCTTCGATTTCCCACTGACGTTTTGGGTTCTTTCTTGTGCAAAATTAGCATTCCTTTTACTATGAGGGTGGAACAGATTTATCCAAAAGGGCAGTGAAAATCGTGACGTCATGCTATATTAAACTTAACTATATTATTTTTTCAACGAAGGACGAATATGGTGATTCATTTTAATAGAAGTGGTCCAATAATTAATTAGTTTTTGAGTGAAAGAAGGAACACACGGTTTTTTTTTCGGCCTGTGTTATTTTAACTCTGCTGCAAAGTCTTGTCGCAAAACAAAGACTCACTTGGGGGAGGCAAACTCATAGGCCTGAATCACTTCTCGACAACAGGATGTAAAGCCTTAAATACAATGATAATGTCGCTCCAACAATAAATTCTCTTCAGTAGTTCTGCTTCTGGTATGTCTGCGTGCCGTGAAATATTCGTTGATAATTACCAAAAATATTTTATTGATGATATGATGATGAGTTAAAAATAGCTTCTCCGGTTTACCGGTTTCTATAAGGTTAAACACCTTGCCCGTGCCAGTCTGTTGTTTGAGTAGTCCTACCTGATTATGTATATTATTCCAACAATTCTAAACATAATCTGATTCTGTACCTGTGCCACGGAATATTACTTCTGCTTTGAAACATTCTTGAAATATTTAAACAGTTTTGTTAATAGAAACACTACAAAATCGTTTTACTGTTTTTTTAATTGAATCATTATTTATAAATGTACATTTTATTTAAAAAAATAAGCTATCAAAACAAAACATCAATAATATTTTTGAATTTTGTCAATATAAGCGTTAAAAAAATAAATTCACTTTTATTTGGAACGATTTAAAGGTCAAAGCAGTAGGTAATCTATTTGTTAAGTCGTCTTTTTGTTATTGTAATCCGTAAATATCAATAGATGTCGAAGGTTATTTTGGTTTATAAACTTTAACAAATACTTTGTCATCATTAAGGTATTTGTTTAACATTTTATATTTTAAAAACATATTACTCAAATCAATAACGAAATATTTTAATCACTGGAGTCTGTTTTTAAATTGAACTCAATTTGTTGGGATCTATAGAGTGTGACAAAATGCTTGGGCAAAACTGTATCAGTAGATTCTATGCCACAAAGTATGCCATAAAAAATTTCCTTTAAACATACAGGGTGGGCCATTGGTGGGAGAAAGTAAAATAACTCCCTTGTTATTCATAATACAGAAAAAAGTTTGTATACAAGTTGTACAGAACCAAAAAACCTAAAGGACAAAATTAATTTGACACACACAGGGCGATGAGTAAAAACGGGACACGCTAAATATTACTTTTTTTAAATGGAACACCCTGTATGTTTTTAAAGTTATAGTTTTTTGAGAAAATTCTATATATGGCAATATAAACAGTTTAACATTTTAGTGCGAAGTTGCCAAGTTATGTAAAAAATTCTTTGAATTTTGGACAAAACATGACCTCGAAGAACTTGTATTAACTTTCAACTACTAACACTTTGAGCAGGAATATTTGACAGAGTTATAGGCAATGTTAGGCAAAGACTCCTATATCAGCTAATATCGATATTTTATACAGGGCATTTTTTATAATAAGATCATTTTAAGAAAGTTCTAACTTGATTTATTTTAATTTTTCAAATGGAACACCCTGTAATCATTCCATTTTGAGTTAATTTTATTACTTAATATTTATTTGTGAAATTCTATAAAATAATAAAAATTAAGTTTTTTTCAGAAATGTTGCTATATCTTAAAAACTAACAATTTTAGATATAGAACATGCTTAATAAAAGTTGAAGTGGACCGATATGTGAATAAAATACAATAAAATATGGGGTCATCCATTTGAAAAATTTTAGAAAATTAGGTTTAAACTTTCTAAAAATGATCGTATTATAGAAAATACCCTGTATAAAATATCGATATTAGCTAATATAGGAGCCTTTCTCTCACATTTGCCTATAACTGTGTCTAATTATTTTGTTCCAAGTGTTAGTAGCTAAAAGTTAATACAACTTCTTCGAGGTCATGTTTCTTCCAAAATTCGCAGAATTTTCTACATAATTTGGCAACCCCGCACTAAAATGATAAACTGTTTATATTGCCATATATAGAATTTTCTCGGAAATCCACGTTTAAAAATATACAGGGTGTTCCATTTAAAAAATGTAATATTTGGCGTGTCCCGTTTTTACTCATCACCCTGTATGTATAAAATTAATTTTGTAGTTTAGGTTTCTTTATTCTGTATAACTTTTACATAAGCTTTTTTTCTGTATTATGACTAACAAGGGAGTTATTTTACTTTCTCACACTAATGGCCCACCCTGTATATGTTGTGAAACGATTAATACAAAATTGTTACGCTAGAAGTCGAGAGAATATATATGTGTATAGGGCTTATAAACTGTAAAAGTGTAACAAAATTTCGGTTGCTGCCGCTGGGCGCAGGGGTTGTCCGATCGGAGTAGTGATTTGTGTTGTGTAGGTTGGCCCTACTAGTACTATAAAATTTGATACTTGATTAGTCACATTTTATATGTATCAAACCACTGTTTTCTTCTTATTCCGTTTGGAAAGAAAACAAAATACGAAATCGTAAATGTGCACACGTAACTTTTCCGCGAATCGCAGAATTCGCTCTTCTGCGTGGTCCATGTCGACGTCACTGCTATCTTTATAGAGCCGAACGGACAATTTCCATATCCTCGCCCTGTGGGTGTCCTGTGGGATGGATGTACAGCTGTAATGGGCCCGAGCTTAGGCCTCTCGACAAAAACGGTATTTAAGCGCGACCGGGAGGAAATATGGTTAATATTTCATTAGTGTCTGGTAGCAGCAAGTGTCTTTGGAATGTTAATTGTTCCGGGCGTAATTTGTATGCTACTCGGTACCACTCGAGTACCAGGCTTTGTGCGGAGATCGAGGAATCCTGAATTTTTCTCCTAGGGAGTGCGCTGCCTGCGCTGTGGGTAGAATTCCAAATGATTCCAGGCAAAAAATGGTTACAAATTCTTAAGAATACATACAAATTGTATTAGGTATCGAGTATATTTGAAGAAATTTTTGTTTTCGTCCTTACCCTGGATTTCAAGGAATTATCATTTAAGTAATCCTTATTGCTACCTGTTCTCTGTTTACTCTTCGACTTTACGAGGCACCTGATTTAACCGCACAAAAGTAAATACCATCTAATTAATTTATAGCTCATTAATTGACAACAATAGTTAAATGTTAACGGGTTCCGTTAGCCGACTGCAAACGACTGGTAAAAGGTTTGCATTAACCGCAAAGTGAAAAAAAAAATTACGACAAACGTACAATTTGTATGCTCAGCTATTATTCCCTGAATTTGAATAAATATTTATAAAGATCAACGTCCTTTTCACATAGTTGAAGAATTAAGTAAACACAATTGCATACACTTGGTTAACACTGTTCTACAAACAACTGAATCAATACAGTGTGTCCCCGGAAGAGGTATCGCACTCTTGTTAAGCCGGCTCCACACGATGTGTCAAACCGTTGGAATCAAAATCAGCATACTAGCATTTGGCAAGTGCTTCTCCCATACGGTGGGGTGAATGTTGGACCCAACGTTGGAAGTCAATATTCGAGACCAGCAAAAATGATATTTAAAAGAAGTGCGATATATCGTAGAGGTGCCGTCCTGCACTAGTGACTTCAAAACTATGAATGGGTTTGAATTTTTCATGTTAAAAAACCCCGAATCCATAATTCTGTGCTTTTATCTTCATTTATTCAGATATTATTGGAAAAACTAGGAGAAATAAATAAAACTTTGGCACCCTGTTTCATTAAATGTTTATTAGTAACAAAATCAGTAATAGAGTAAATACGTACAAATGGAAACTTTTTATACGATTGCAAAAAGTATAAATTAATGAATTTTTCTACTTTATTTGTAATTTTTGAACGTTGGAAGACGTTTGACACTTCGTGTGGCATTGGCATTAACTTTTTTATTGTAGATTTTTCGAGAAAAAGTTATTCTTGCTAAATAGTTACGCTTATCTTGGGAAGCCATGGGCTGCAATCAAATATGCAATAAAACATACAGGGCGTCCAAAAAATTTGAAAATGTGAATTTTCCCTAAGCAGTGTTTTTAATTTTTGTTTACGTTAAAAACTGTATTTAACAAATAAGAAGAATAAGTGTTCTCAGTTCGTTTTTTAAGTTTTGATCGAAAATCGGGCGAAAAACATTAGAGTGTAGTAATTTGTAGAAAATTGAAAGAGGAATCCGAAAATATCATGGTTGTTAACGTAAAGCAGTGGCGTACTATTTTATTTAGAAAAATATGCCACCGATTTCCTGTATTTCCTGTTCCATTACCACCCTGTATTTCCGCCACTGGAGCATATGAATTTTAGGAAAAGCCCTCAGATTTTGGACAATGTTTGCATAATACATGTGCCCAATTTCAAATTAATATCACTTATTACTTTTTAAATTATTTAAAAAAATTTAAAAAATTTTTTGAATTTTAACACCCTGTATCTTTTTAAGGAAGCGTCCTAGGTAAAAACTTCATAGGAAAGACTCCCCTTAAAATTCACCAAAGAATACGAGGTTTTGGTCACCATTTGTGAATCACCCTGTATACTAAAATTCTTTGAATGTGAGATCTGCGAATATCTATATTTTCCTACCTTTTCCTGAGTGACATCTTTGGATTGTCTTGTACAGAGTTCATAACTGCCATAGTAGCGACATCGTTATCATTGTATTCTTTTTTTATCTTTTTAATATTCTTTACATCACCAGTGGTTTCGAATGTTATAATTAGCTTGCAACTGCTCTACGAGTTACAGTTACATTTGGATACTTCGTTGCTCCTGGGTTAGCATTATTAATAAAAGTTACTCGGTGGGCAGTTAATAAAAATAAATATGTCGACTTTGACATTGATAAGGAAGTATCCATGTGATTACGGTTCTCTTCTGACTAAACCCCGTATTGAAGCATTTCTTGAGTTCTCGAACAACTTTATTAAATGCGGTTTTTAACGAAAACAAAAATTAAAGACACTTTGCTTAGGAAAAAATTCACACACAGTGTACATCAACAGTGGGTTCACACTATAAAACGCAAATCAATTAGGGCGACATCCTATTTAAGTATTTCATCTATCATTTTTTTTTGAGCCTTGCTTTTTGAATGGGCCTCCTACACTTTTACTTTCCACTTACTATTTTTTCATAACCTCGTACAAATCGCAATTTTAATTAAATACGTTACAAATGATCACCTAAATCGACAATAAAAACAGTGACTCACTTGTCGATTTCTGACAATGGAATGTATTTATGCCTATTTAATACGGAGGAAATGAAAAAAATAAACAAATTGTTATTATCATTGCTGATAGCCTCCAATAAGTAGGGACACGCTGTGCCATGAATACTGATTGTGATCGTATCCGGTCCGACAGACACCACTGTACAATAAAAGTTAGTTTTATGGCTAGTCCTGTCGGGAAAGAATCCGTTGACGGGCGCCGCTGATATTCCAGTCTACATTTTTTTTTGTTCTGTCGCACGATATCAACAGATTTGCATATTTGCTTCAGTTAAGGTGCTACTAGATTTTAGCAGTAATTCGGGATTTTCCGGTCCAAATTTTGATTCTCGTATTTCTAATATTTAAATACTTTTCAAACTCGTCTGTTGTAGTACCATAGTATCATTGTAATTTAGAAGATACAGCTTTATAAATACGTCCGTTTTATTGTTATCCATCTAGTTTTACAGGCGTTCTCATGTTTTTCCTCGGCAATTCTTCAACTAACGAACTCTAATAGCTTTCCTGTTTATGCTAATAGATTTTTTTAATTAATTATGAAGTAGCAACTAATTATTGCCGGGCAGTGTTAGAGAGAACTAAATTACGTAGCATGTACTAATGAAGGCTTTATATCTTCATTTATTGGTGGGATTTTGGTTGTTTAATTGTAAAAGTCATTAAACTTTTGCAATTATTAGAATCTTGCACAAAAATTGTTGTAATAAAATTATAAACAGATTTATAAATATTCCACCTGTTTATCCAGTTTAGCAGTAGCAACTTCGAACGTATGTAAAACAAGTACATATATGGATATTAAACACCGACTTGCATAACTGGGTCATATTCCGATTTGTAGTGGTGCTTATGATTATCAGAAGCAGTACCTCTTCGTGTGAAAGGGGTAACAGTTTTAGAATAAGGTCAAAATCGAATTAAGAATTGTTAAAAATAAGAAAATGTATGAATTCCTCGTCATATATTCCTTTTAAACTTGAATTGGTTGTTTCTAGGTCTGTTTTGCTTAAGTCGCTTAAATTAAATTGCGTCATCGAGTCTATTTAAATTAGCTATGTGCTGAAGTCACTATGTTTAATCAAATTCCATGAAAAAATTATTTCGATTGCATCTGCTAATACGAGGTCTCTTCAGAAAATAACCGAACTTTCGCGAATCAAAAAGTTCGGTTCGATATCGTAGTCCTAAAATTAACAATAACTATAAAACATTCCAAATCCGAGGTCTTATTCTTTAATTATTATTATCAAAAGTACGGGATTATTAAGTTACTTATTTTTATTGATTACCGATTTGCCATACAACTGCGATTATGTACCTAGAATATTTGTTTAAAATTCCTTTGGACCAGGCCTGTTCAAATTGATATGCTCAGTGATTCATATTGTTGTGATGTTTGTTCCATTGTAGCCTTTTATTGTTCTATATTGTGATCCATTTTATCTATGGAATGGTGATTAAACTGTGTTTATTGTTTCTTTATCGAAACGGTATTCGTTAGGTAGGAATGTCGTTGTGTTCACTAATATTTCAGCAATTTATAATAATTTAGAGTTGGTAGTCTTCTAACTATCCTACTATAAAATGAAATAGTCAGATAATATTTTTCAGTAGTAGTCCACAAAAGGCGAAATCTATTTTTTTAAAACACTTGAATCGTAATATTTTAACACTAAGTAATTTTTTCTCAATAGTCACAGAATTTGTTCACTGTAATAAATATGATGCCAGAAATAAATGCCAATGATAGTTTTAGGTTATTGATTATATCCAAATAAACAGGGTTAAAAGAAATTATGACGTTCAAGCAATTTTATTGCATGAATCGTTCAAAGGGTCATTTTACATAAAAAAAAAACCGTGGAGTGTTATTAAATTAGAGGGTGGAAATTGGAGATAGGGGTGAAAATGCACCCCTTTCAGTTTTTTAATTGTAGCTCGAAAACGAAGCAAAGTTTCTGTATTCATAGGAAAAATTTTGTAGAGAATTGAATTTCCTATCGAAAAGGCTTATTTAAAAAATTGAAACGAAAAATTGTATGCAAAAAATCGTTAATAAACCATTTTTTAAAAATTTCCTTCAAAATTATGCGTTTTCAAAAGTTTTTGGACTAATATTGACTGTTATAACCGGTCAAACATAAATATTTTTTAGATTTTCGTCGTTTGTAACATAAATTAGAGTAGAAAAAGTAAAAAAAAATCAAAAAATCTTATTTTGGTATTTTAAAATAGTTTATTAACGATTTTTTGCCTAAAATTTTACTTTTAAATTTTTTAAATAAACCATTTCGATGAGAAATTCAATTCTCTACAAAATTTTTCCTATGAACTATACAGAAATTTTGCTTCGCTTTCGTGCTATATTTAAAACACAGCGAAAGTGCATTTTCACCCCTATCTTCAATTTCAACCCTCTAATTTAATAGCAACCCGCGGTTTTTTCATTTTTAATGACCCTTCGAATAAGTCACGTGATGAAATGAATCTTTCCTTTTTTGCAAAATGTAAAAAATGGGAATTAAAACGTATAAGGTTGAACGCGACGAAAATCGAAAAATTGGCTAAGTTTGAATGGTCATATATCAGTCAATTCTCATCCAAAAATACTGTACAACCTTTTTTTAAGGAAATTTTATCTATTTTCTTTTATGAAGCAATGCCTATTCCTATCTTTACTCAAAAAAAAATTAGAGGCAAAAAAGTAAAAAAAAAATAAAAAAAATGTTTTGCTTTTTTTTCAAATTGTTTATAACGATTTTTTGCGTAAAATTTTCCTTTTAAATTTTTTAAATAAGCCATTTCGATGAGAAATTCAATTCTCTAAATAATTTTACCTATGAACTATAGCGAAATTTTGCTTCGTTTTCGAGCTACAATTAAAAAACTGACAGGGGTGCATTTTCAACCCTATCTCCAATTACCACCCTCTTATTTAATAGCACTCCGTGTTTTTTTCATCTAAAATGACCAGTTGAACGATTCATGTAATAAAATATGTTGAACGTCGTAGTTCCTTTTAAAATCCTGTAATCGATAGCCTATTTGTCAAAATGGCAACAATTTTACTCACTTTTTTTAGTTTTAACAATACATATTTCAAAACAGTTTTCGAAAAAACATTGCTTAGTCCACAATTGTGAAACAGCTTTGCATTTTGGGATGTTTTTTTACTCACTAGCACTCGCAAAAAAGAAATTCCATTCTTGCATACAAAAGCTACACTTTTGCCAAATAAAATCAAAACTAAGTGTGTCTAGAAATTTTTTGAATGCCAAATCTAGGTTGAATTCAGTACCACGTTGACCTAACACTGATTTTTTTTCCTGTATAAACAATCCAGCATTATTTAGCTGCGACAATATCCCGTATTAGAAGAATAATCGTTCAAAACGCTGGCCCCAGTTGTCGCTAAAGTAATGCATCATTGATTCGCATCTAAACATGCCAAATGTCAAATCTAAAGATATACCACCATCTTACCGTCTTCATTATTTATCGAGCATAGTTTCCATGTGGGATATGAGTCACCATTCCTTTCTGAAACAGAAGTAATGGCATTTCGTCACCCGGTTGACCTGTGGTGTGAAGCAATTGCACTCCAAAATTGGAATAAAATGCGAAATTGACAAAATCCACGCTGATTAGTGTCTAGGAAAAGTGCCGATACGATCAAACCGAAAAAATTCGACAGATGTTATTCGACACCGACATTGCATAAAAAGGGGAGCAACAAACATATGGTCATCAAACATTTATAAAGAGGCTGGAGGCAAAGAACTCATTGGCGTAGGCGAAAGCGTTTTGTGTAATTGATTGAGTTTAAAAAAAAATCTACAAAATGGCAAACAGGTAGATAGGTATACATTTCCAGTAGTTACTTGAAATTTACGTATAAGAATATTGTATTTGCGCCTTAAAATACTTTTTTTATATAAAAAATACCTTTTCAACAGTCTCATTTAGATTTTTTTTGCTGTTTTAAGTATTTAATTATGTATTTTTTTACATTTGACAAATAAATACCATATATTTAACATATACCAATGTTTCTTTCCTTTACCTTTCACCTCTAAAATGGTTGATGTAAACATCAAGAATATTGGTAATTGTAATACTCGATATGCATTCATACCCGCCTATGTTTCTGACGTATATCAAGCTCGTGAGTAAACCGTATCCTAAAAAGGAAACTAACTGAACAACATGTGATGTTAAAAATATGAATAAATCAATTATTTGCTTCTATTGACGATGAAAAAAATCGGCTAGCTATATGTTGTTACATGTATATAGGTCGAAACATATGCGCGCTAGCAACGCGATCGTTGGAAATAAATTCTATGTGATTTATATATAGGGTAGGAAAGTACCGATGGTCTATCTGAAGTATATGGTGATTTCGTACACTTGGCTTGACGAAGAATTTTTCTCTTTTAAAATAAATGAAATAGTAAAATAATAACTGTCAATATTAGGACACTTCTTATGATATTTATCATTGTTTTAAAAGTGCGATTTCTCGTCTATAAAACGCAAGCCTTAAGGTTATATCGGTCTGGATTTCTCGTTTGCCGTTCATTTTTCTAAATTACAGCAATAAAGTAAATAATACTGGACTTTATCATTCGAATGTAATAAATAAATTAGTCTCCTTTATCTCCCCCCCTCTTCGCTCTATTTTTCGTAAAATTGCAATTTCAAATTAAATTTAATAAACACTGACGACTCCGCCATTGTACTTATTTATGGAATAATTAATAGGCTAGGAAAAAGGGCTGGGAAATGACCATTTCGCGACTTTTTGTTTCGGCAAGCTGAATTTATCGCTATAGATTCCTTATCACTGTCTAATAACTCGCACGAAATCTGGAATCGGTAAGTTGAATAGTTTACAAGTTATGGCCTTATAAACATATTAACTAATTATTAGTGTGGACGATCCCGAGCATCTTCCACAATCGCACTGATTTTTTTCATGGTAGATTTCATAATAATACATTGAAATCTATATATTTTTTTTAATTTCAAATTTGCGACCTGGAAATTTTTTTTATTTTTTAGCCTTAGTTGCAAAATGAAATGTACGACGCACGCGCGTGATATAATTATTACATATTCGAAAGGCTTATGAAAAGAGCTTTTAAATTAAAAAAAATCGTCAAAATTCGTTGAAAAACAACGGAGTTGCATACTGTCAAATATATTATTTTCAAGCGAATTTCGCTTTTTTAACGGCAGGACTATGAATATTATCGTTATTTTCTTCGGACTCGCTGTCATTCGCTTTCCCCACCCTTCCGCTACGCCATGGCTCGCCGAAAAATCAAGCGACCCACTGACTTTTTTAACTTAAAGCTCTTGATAAGCTTTCCGAATATGTAATAATAATATATAACTATATCACGCGCGTGCGTCGAATATTTCATTTTGCAACTAAGGCTTAAAAATAAAAAAAAATCCAGGTTGCAAATTTGAAATTTAAAAAAAAATGATAGATTTCAATGTATTATTATGACATCTACTATGAAAAAAATCAATGCGATTGTGGAAGATCCTCGGGATCGTCCAGACTAATAATTAGTTCATTTGTTTATAAGCCCATAACATTTAAACTATTCAACTTACCGATTCCAGATTTCGTGTGAGTTATTAGACAGTGATAAGGAATGAGAGGATACGATGCCAAAACGTAATAACAACGCAGTTTATAAATGTTTAATTCAAAAGTCATAAATAAACTTCTTCTGTTTATAACTTTTGACCTAGTCAATATTTTTTAACCCTCGAGGGCTAGTTTTGTAGGTCTTTTGAAGACAAAAAAAGTACTATACTGTTTTCTCGTGGAAACGAACGGAAAAAAGTTATAAGCGAAAAACGTGAATTTACGAAATAATTTATACAATTAACCACCCTGTAAACACTCTTCCCCCCTATTTTTATGACTGTGGAAACTAATACGTTATTTTACATAATATTTAGCATCTATAGTGATAAATTCAGCTTGCCGGAACTAAAAGTCGCGTCCAACTCTATACAGGGATGGCCAGAAGTACGGAATAAAATTAATATCTTTCGAATGAGTTAATTTTTTTTAAAACGCCGAAACACGTTAACTGATTTTGATTTTTTCCCATCTTTCGGTTATATAATTTTTCTTGAACCCCCTAACTTCCAGCTACCCCTACTTTTTTTTTCAAATGGAAACATAAGGCATTAGGGGGCTCGTTGAAAAGCTTATAGAAAACCGAATCCAGCCATACCAAAT
>NW_019416627.1:323021-370087 GCF_000390285.2 Anoplophora glabripennis | reverse complement strand
TGTATATAACTAAAACGCGTATTGCTAACCCAGTTGTATAGTGACTATAAACCATTACCATACAACGTTGTTTATACTCCTTAAGAAATGATAGCTATAACTGTTATTAAAGTAGTATTCCATACTCGTTATTAGAACATCTAGTACTAATTATAAGCTTTATAATAATAAACGTCCTAAACTGTAGTATACTCTGTCTGAATTAAAAACATATGAATTAACTCTTCAGAAATGTTGTTGGAGAACTGTGACTATAAGCTGAGATTCTAATGTAAATGTATAACAAACATTTAAGTACTAAAAATGATCATAAATCGCTCCTAAAACTGTCCAGCTTATCTCTTTAGTAGGGATCCACCGGTGTCTTCTTGAATTACATTACATTACATTACATGAGAACTTGCACTATAACTCTTCCAACCTAAGAATGAAGAAACGTTGACTTTCTTTTCTAACTCAATTTCCTTTGGTTCCTTACCCCTGTTCTGCTTTGTCACTGTTCGCCTTCTGTTCCTCCATCCTATGTAAAACTTAATATCAGCGATTTCTGATAGGCCACACAAAATTATAATTTTTAATATTTGGACAAGATTTAAATATGAAAAATCAAAACAAATACCATAAAACAGTTAGATACTTATATAACTTTCTACTTCACAAAACGCGGTATGATCATGTATCCCACAACACATGTGTCTATACCTACTATTAATTCTCATCCAACTAGAAGAAGCGTAATAGTCGATGAACAGCGGACTCTCGGATATTTTACGATCATATCATCAAAAGATGTCAAAGGGGCGAAGATTTTAAAAATGCGATTCCATAGACTTGCAAATAAGCACTGTCTATGATAGTTAACAGAAAAGTTAGGTTAGGTTAATGTGTTCTATTTCTTTGGTTGTCACCGTTCATTTTTTAAGATCCCTGGTGAGATTCGAAAAAGTACTGAATTAGTTTTTCCAATACTATCGAATAAGCAAATTATTCATTCATGTTCCTCTGTTCGATATATCGAAAAACCTTATCAATTTTCAATAGCTTACCTTGCTGAAATTGACAAATGTTACACATAAATTTTATGTGAAATTACACACTGAACTATTGTTTATTTTGACGCCGCCTATGATTAACAAAATGGGCTATACTTTGACAGTAAGTTATTTGTACTTTACTTTGTATCTTTACTAAACATTTATTACTACTAAACTACTACTAGTTATATAAATTCAAACACATTTGTCTCGGAAACATTTACAAGATTGATCCTTTTTAAGCTATGGTTCTATTCATAAATTATTTATAGAAAATAATAAGGAAGGTTAGACCGCTGTTGATACGCAGAAAGTACGATAAGTAGCACCTTGTACAAACTGCATAAATATTATTGGCAGATTTAAATTTCTCCTTCAAAATTATTCCCGGTTACCAACTTTCATAATTTTTTAGGTTCCTTAATTTAAGAAAAGTAAAAATAATGGAGATAAAAAAAATTGACTCCGCCATGTCGGTTACCAATAAGTTAACAGCATAGGTTCATTCGAGTAAACTACTGTCATGTTTATGGTCTATTGTTAAAAAACACCTTGTATATAAAATTATTCGTTCGTAAAATTACATTATTAATTAAAACAAACATATAAATCTAATGATAATTCAATGTAATTTCACATTATGTATATTTACATCAAAAATATAAAAACACGCGTTATAATGTATTATTTGTATACATTTTGTGCATAAACACTATAGCAAATGTGTAAAATTGCTTAAATAAACTTGTAAGCATGTGGATCGAACCAAGAAGGTATACGTTCTATGACATTCCATTTTTTTTTTCTAAAGTAAATAAATACCACTGGAACTATTAAATTGCATGTAGTTGTAGCCTATTATAAAATAATGACAACGTTGTAAAAATCCACATACAAGGTATTATTATTAAAAGAAAGTTAAATATACTTACGCAAGATCTATTAAAGAAATAAAGATGACCAACTTTAACCAGGTTCGTACCTGCTTATTTGCTATTTTAAACTAAATAAAAAAGATATAGTCATTTATCAAACTAAATTAAGGTTAAACTGTTGAATGTCCAAAAGGAGGTACTTTGATACTTCATAATAAAATCTCATACGGATTTCACAAAATTAAAAAAAATATTAGTTTATTAAGTATAAATGCAAAGACAATTTGCTCATAAATATTAAATAATTATTAGCAACAGAGAAAAACCCAAGTAAAATATAAAAAAATTCGAATACTACCAGGCGCATCCACCATTTTCTCGAATATTGATATTTAAGGTATCACCACAATAATATTTATTATTATTCAAATTTTTTGACAAACAATTTTAATATATCTAGGTACACTAATTACCAGAAAGATTTATCTACAGTCAAAACAATAACGAGTACTATCTCTTGACTTTCTTTTTCACTGTCAATCAGTGTTTTCCAAATTTTTCATATTTATGAATTATAGTCTTTTTACAAAACAAAGTCAAAGATAAGCATTTTATTTTGTTTTTGCTATCGCCGTTTGGATATGATTCGAATCATTTAATCCATCTGTTTTGCTTTATTGTCAAACACTTACCTTGTACATTTTAAAAAGAGAATTGCATAATTGTTTTAATCTTCCTTATAACAACTAGCCAGTTTCAACAACTTTTGATTATATAATAATCTGCACGCTTTTGAAAGTAACAATTATTCGCCGCTTAGTACTTATTAGGCTAGATTGGATATATTCATTCGACGATCAAGCGAAACAGATATCCACTAGTTTCCCTTTCTGTAAATATGCACAGGCGAAATGAAAGTTCACGAGGTTGTAGAAAACAGTAGGGAAAAACAGTCGTTAACCGAAGACGATCCCCTTCCTGGTACGAGAAACTTTTTATTTGCATAAAAGCGTAGCCCCGCACGGACAAGTTATTACCTCGAGTATCGTAATTTTGCATAAAAAACAAAAACTGGTCAATAATAATTGATACACGGTATTAAGTATGATCTCATCCTACTTTCTCTCGATGCCCGCCGATGGCTTACATTTTTAGGCTATATTTCTTACGTTCACTTTCGTTATCTCGAAAATAATCTCTACGGCGAGGAGCATCTAAATGCGGCGAGATCTGATTCTTAACAAATTTCAGTACACTTTCCAAACAAATATGTGCCGGTACGATAATTAAATTTGTTGATAGCTGTTTAAACTTTTCCATTTGTTGCACAAATTCTTTAAGGTTTTTAGGATGCAACTATGTTAATGGATATATAATATTTGAGCAACGTACTTTCAAAAACATGCAATTTTCCAAACGATGTCGAAAAATCCTCGTTCCCCATTGTTGCTAATTCTTAATAAATTCAAAATATACGCAAAGAAAGTAATTATATAGACACTAGCTTATCTTAAGCTTCTGCTTTCTCATTAAGGTAATTTTTTATTTCATAACTATGGAGCTTCATTCTCTCATTAAGTAAGGATTGATTACTGTAATTTCTAATCTTCTACTACCAGATAATTTTATTTACACAATTTTGTGTTTGTAAATGCAACAGTGAAATCTTGAATCATGTGAGAACAATTCTTCGTTTGGAAATACAATTGTGAGAGGGAAGATTGCACAAAAGGAAGATTTAGGTAAGTTGCGTCAGGCACACGATTATTTCTACTTCCTCTGAACACTTTCGCCGATCTTTCCATGCTAAATCTTCGGATATTGTGAGTATCCTTGAGCAAATACAGATTTTGCTATTAAGGGGAGTTTCAAGAAAAGAGTGGCAGGTTACGGTGACAAATGTATTTTTTATAACATAACCTACAAAAAGCTTTATACAAAAATAAAAATAAATTTGACGCGTGGTGTTGTTGATGTTGATCACTCGATGTTGTTGATGTTGTTGTTGGTGTTGAAATGCATCATGACCCGTGTGAGATGGAATGAGATGTTATTTACACTTAAATCAGTTCTTTTAGCTCTCAGAGCCTAGTAGGGAGCCCCGTAGGAGCCGGATGGGCGGGATGGAGCGCCGTAGCTGCTGCTGGGTCCACTGGGATAACCGCCAGCCTGGTGGGAGATCTGTTGGTACTGGGCAACCTGGATGGCTTGCTTGATGCCTTCCAGGTCGATGCCTACCACACGGGTTTGGTAACCGGGAACTCCGTAGGACGACGATGGGACGCCGTACTGGGAGGATGGGGCCCCGTAGGAAGAGCTAATGCCACCGATGCTACCGGAAGAGGCGGAGTTCTGTTCCTCTTTGAGGAGGATCTGACGAACTTGTTCGAGAAGAGCATGGTCTACAGAGGCTCCTTCAGAGGTCTGGTAGCCGGACGAGACCGCCGTGTACCCGCCACCGCCTCCGGACAGTCCACCCCCCAAGGAATAGCCGCCACCGCCGCCGCCGCTGGGCCTGCTGTAGCTGTAGCCGGATGGGGGCTCGGCTACTACCGCGGCAGCCAACGCCAAAGCGAATACCTAAAACAAAGAGAAAAATTATAAATTCCTCCATTCCAGTCCGTACATCGCAGATTTATGAACATTAAATCTAGATTTCTTTGAATATTTTACTATTTTTTTTTATTTTTCATTATTATGAAATCAATAGCTAAATTCTGTGACAATTTCATATTTAAGTAGATAACTTAATAAAAATTGAAGGAAACAATATGTAGTAGTACCTACATGCTTACATTATGATGACAATTTTATTGGATAGTGTCTTCAATTGAATTATTGAGACGTAAAGAATAAAGAAATTAAAATTCTAGCAAAGTACTTATTTATAAATCAAGGAAGGATTCAATAACAGTTGATGGATATCAAACAAAAATTCCAAACATATTCAGTTCTGATTATACATCCCTTTAAAATTCATGGTCCGTTCTACTAAATCTATTTGCTACTGTTTTGAATATTGTGCTGTTCTCTTAGCTTTTCGTTATTTTCCTCATTTGTTGTAAAATATAGAATTAAATATCGTAAGAATTCAATAATCAAAAAGATAATAATAAATACCGAAAACATAAATGTATTTTAACTGAAATATTTATGTTGCAGTGTCAGTTTATGCCAAGGACAGGTATTGAATTGCACATACCAAAAGAAACGATCTCTTAAACTTAACTTTTCCGTCTTTGTTATCTTATTTTATTACTGTTGAATCAATAGCTGAAATTAGGACTAGATAACTTAATAGATATAAAAATATAACAAAGTACTTATTCGAAATAAGGTGTAGTGACAGTGTCCAAGGATACAATATTCTACATTCTTTCAAACGCAATGATCTACGACTTAAATATATTCGCTACTGTTTTGAATATTTCATTGTTTTGTCAACACTTTCCTTTTTTTGTTTTATTACTATTATTGTTGCATCAGTCGCTGAAGCACTTAGACAAACTTGATAAACATAAAAATACGAACATAATTAAATTTATTTTTCTACAGTTTTGAATATTTCAACTATGTTAACTTTTTTCTTTTTTGTTTTCTTGTTAATATTCAATCAACGGCAGCAATACAGAAAAATAGAAATGTATTTTAAACGGACATTCCCGAAAGTTTAGTAAAACATTTTTTACATATTTTTTACAAATTGAAATTACTTTCTAGTTTGCTACAAAGGAAAAAATTTTAAACATTTAATAGCAGAGGCGTATTAAATAACAACTTTATCTTATGACACCTGGCTATGTTCAAGTGCGGCGGATAAAGACGATCACTGTTTACAATATTGGCACCTTTTGGGATAAATATCTGCAACTACTAAACTGAATTTTCTAGTTTCAAATAATGTGTCATTAGGTAGATACCATTGCTAACTTAAAAATTTTCTGAATTGTGTCGGCTTCCTGCATTTTGCACCGCTAACCTTACGGTTCATAAATTTTTATTATTAAAATATTCATTCCTAATTTTTATTGATAATATTTGCCTTCTGCTGAAACAAGATTACACGCAGTTTACTAAATGCAACATTTTTATACATTGTATTCATGTCACGAGAAAACAAATAAAAGTGACTAAACCAATTCATTAACAATTATACAATTCAGTTGTTTCCGAGAAGGACGCGACACGCGGATGTTGTCACTTTCTAATGGCATTACAAAACTTTCCCGCGTTTGACAAAGAGGAAATCGCTTAGAATTCCACCAGGAATGTGAATTCCGGTGTCATCTTTCTATTCAGCAGGCGTTCTATGGTAGTTCTATAAATATTGTCTCTTGGCGGTTTCTAAACATAGCGGCGACGTTAAACAACGTTGTTCCTCGTAGCTCGGATTTCTTCGGTAGCTTTAAGCAAATATTAAATCCTTTCGAATAAATATATTCCGTTTTTATGAGCCAGTCGTAATGCTAATGAACTAAACTAACAGATACGTAAAAAAATAAAAATTATTTGATTTATCTTTTTAAATAGCATGACTTTGATTCAGCAAATACTAATAAAATAAATCATTCTAAGTTATGATTTTAATTTGAGATATTTAAAAATTTTAAATAATTATATTAGGCTGGAATTAAAGTGCAAAAAATGATGATTAACTACGAGGAAATTAGTCACAATTACAACAACTTCATTCAACACATTTCCTATGAACACAAAAATTTGTAAATATAAAAACAGACTGTTTAAATTTAATTTTCATTGAATTAATTCACATCTTAAATTCTTTCATTTTTTACGCACATATTCTTCTTTCAAATTTAAAAATAAATAATTATTTTTCAAGTGTAAAAAATTTCATTAGGTATACACTTTTTGTGTTGGAATACATATATATTTTGTTAATATTGTTCATTTTCATTAACAGATTGAAACAAAATTTGTAACTTTTGTATCAAATATTCAAACAAATATTTCATTCAATTTTTAAATTTTTAATGGTATATTGATTATTATTACATTTCAATTTGTAGATTTTTTAAATTTTAAGTTAATTACTCAAATTGTTTACAAATAACAATCCAAAAGTGTTCAATATTAAAATTTATAAATAGTGAAATTCAAACTATGCTATTAACGATATGATTTTAATTTAATCAGGAAACATTAATGTTAAATCTAGCAATATTATCATTTTTTTTTATGATTGCAGGGTGCAATGAAATTTTTATTATTATTTTTTTTCTAGACAATATAATAGTTCTATTTTAATAATCAGCGCACTTTTATAATAAAACAATTATTTTAAAAATATTGCTATCGTTAATTAAATTTGGTCTTGATGATTTTAATTGTTTTAATTACCGTACTAGCATTAATATCAAAGTCTAAAAAAAAAACCGTAAGAAAATTAACACAACTGTGGACTTAATTTAGATTTTTGTGGTTTTATTTTTACTCCCGAAAGCATGATCCAAAATTGGCTGAAAATTAGTGAACACTGGATTTCCACTGACATTTTTTTTTTTTTTCAAAAATATAACCACAAAAAATCCTGTCTGAACACTGCACAAAAGTCCTGGTTGTGTTAATCTTCGGGCACTAATCGGGATAAAACTCGCGTAATCCTTTGTATTTTTGGAAAATCACCACAACTTACCACACTGAATGAGTTCATGATGCTTGTGATGACTGGGTCGAGTGTGACTGTGTCGACTGCCAGATGTTGAGGATGTTTTATACTCGAATTTCTAGAGGGGGTGGGAATGGTGTCTTCTGAAGATGCCATCGACTTTCACGCATGCATCCTAGAGAGGAGGATGGCGGTTCCTGCCAAAATTCTGGTGTGAGGTCACTGGGTTGGGAACGTACAATGGTGCTAATAAACTTTTGTTTGAACAAATCTCATAGGTTGCAATTATCGGTTGGTAAGTTGGACGCTTTAGTATTCGTGCCAACTACTCGACGTTCTTTTTCATCAGTCGGGTATTGCCGATTTTAGACCAAGGTCGGAATGGTATGTTTTAAGAATGAGCTTCGCTTTAATCGATATTGAAAACTCCCTGAAATAAAACCCCGAATTGGAGAAATCAGAAGAAGCATTATAAACTGCAAACTCTCTTCGAAATATTTTAAAATAGAAACGAAATAGTGTAAGTTGAATTTACCATTCAAAGTGAATTAGATATAATGTGGGACCCGTGTATACAGTCTGTTTGACTATAAAAGCCCCGAGGTATAACTTGGTTACCCGTTTTTGGATACCCTGTAAAGTATACCTATATATTTTTAAATGGGATGTTATTTTATTTATTCTGACGCAAAATTTTTGTTTCGTCACACTATAGAAGAGTGGTGACATCATCGATAAATTTTTTTGCATGTTTTCATGTATTTTTTTATTCTCTTTCCAACCATATTGAAATTTGTATGCCTTTTTATTTTTGAGAAAAAGTGAGAAAACTTTCAGCCTTTGACTTTAATTTACGGTGCTCGCTTTCTAAATCATATCAAACAGAAGGCGCTGGAAAAACAATTTTGAATACCGCTATCTGTCACATATCTGTTTATTTATAATTGCTGTCACCTTTCAACTTTCAACATAACAAAATGGATGATTTTAATGAATTAGTTGATATACCGCAGGTTTATTATGTAGAAAAAACAGTGTAGCGACTTTACATTTATATCGACAACGTTAATCTAATAGAATTTTTCCTAACAGAAGAAAAATTGAGGAAATCATACTAGCATTTTTTTTAGAAAAAATCTGAGTGAATTATGTGCCCCTTAAAATGGATCTATACCAAATTCTATAAAAAAATATTGCGTATTAATTATTCTACGATCAAATTGCCAATTGTGCTGATATTACAGATTTATATCTTTTCATCCAGTAACCCATGAAATAAAAAGTGAAAACCAATTTTATTAGAAAACATTTAAAATATTATAACATGACGGCCTGTTCTGCCAAATTGAAGTTTCTGATATGGTTTCTTCAATTTTCACCCTCCAAAAATGATCTGGTAGGCCTTAGTTTTTGTACGAAAAGTATGACACTTAGTCCTAAAGTAGATACCCTTTTCTCCCCTCTATAATTAAAAAAAAGTTGTCTTGATACATGTTTCGTTAAAAACCTGATTTATTCGGTGTACAGTTTTTACAATACATATTTGCAAAGTCTTTAATCTAAAAGAACTGTTTCTATGTAATGCTTTAAGTCACTTTCTGTTTTTGTCAGTTATTTTTGACGTTTTATTCCACGGCTTGCTTCATCAGACGAACAAATTTTTAATTTTGCCTCAGAATTATTAATATGCCATATTTTTTTATGAAATTTGGAACACATCTATTTCAGATGGCGCTTAATCCAGTGGTGTACTCAGATTTTTGTAAAATTTCTTCAATTTTTACCTTCCAAAAATGATCTGGTAGGCCTTGGATTTTGTATAAAAAAGGATGACACTTGGTCCTAAAGTACTATTTTCTCCTCTCTAATAAAATGATAAAAATCGCCCTGTAAATAAAAATTGTATGAGAGTGTCCCGGTTTCAAATGGATCACACCGTTTATTCTTGTTCCCAATATAGTAGCTTTATTTGTGTAGTGTTGAGATTATCTAAGACAAATATCACATTTCATTGAATATCTCTTAAAACGTTTGAGACGTAAATTAAAAAATCGTATATATTATTTTGTAAAGTGATAAATCTTGAAGCTTTTTTCGATGTATTCAATTATATCGAATGCTTTTTTTTAATCTAAAATAATAATTTCTCAAAAATAGTATGTTTTTCGAATAAAACGGAAGACATCTTTTTTAGAAATACCAACCCAAGTTAAATGCACTTATTCTTAACTTTACATTGAACGTGATATTTTTTTTTTACATTATACGACCTTTGTTTATATGATTTTTTTTCTTATTTTAAAGTGTTCTATATCTATACAGGGTGATAGAAGTTTGACTGCCTTAATTTTAACAGATGATAGAATACATTAAAATAAACAAAAAAAAATACCTTATATGACATGGGTCCTAAACTCAACCATTTCCGAGAAAAAAATTATCAAAATCTCCAGCTTGATATACAAAAGTTCGATTAATTAAGGAATATTGAACTGCGTGCATAGAATATCGTAAAATATAATGTTTATCACTTTTTTGAACTTATTTATGCTTAATTCTAAAAAATAATTAGCGTTGTAATAAATTTAAAATTCGATAAAATTCATATCGAGCAATGTGACAACGGCGTGACAGTTTATTAACACGAGCTACTAAGGTGTCCAGCAACCATCAATACGCAATTTAGTTGTTATCTGGATTCGACCGTATCTGAGTGTTTTTTGCGTACCACTATTTCCTTTTCTTGAGGTGTTTTCCAGCGATTGCGCGAAAATTGGATTAGAAGGTGTCGTGCGTGTATCGAAAATAGTGGTGAACATTTTGAGCATATGTTGTAGTTTGTTTTATACTTGTGCTTTTAAAAATTACTGAATTTTGTTTTGTGGTAAGTACCTAAGTTATTTTTAATACGTATGATTATTTGGATGACGTGACTCTTTGGGTACTTTAATTACATATTTTTCAAATACGTAATTGGATTAAAAATTAAGTTCCTGTTTTAAGAGATTCATAATTACTAAAATATTCGAGCTAAAATTTAAGCACAACACTATCTTCGTACTATAAAATCGATACATTTTATTTTATTTATTTAAAAACTGGAAAACAATTTCTTGAAATTTATTAAATGTTTCACAATGATGGCTATTTACATTTTTTCCGTAGGACAAGTCTGCCGCGTGTATACGTGGTGTGCATCAGCAGGTTAAGCGCTGTTGTCACGTTGTGATGAAACTCCCCAATATTAATACTCGCTATATTTTGAAAATTGTTAGTCTTACGCCCCTGTAATATACAACTCTTTGTTCATTTATGATTATTCTATATCATGCTGAAGTTATGGCAGATAAGCTTCTTACACTCTGTATAAATTTTAGCGTGTGCAATTCGAGACCTGTACATTGCAAGTAACAAGTAACCTACTGTAAATACGATTTTTAGAATGAGTAACTCCTTAAATCCTACTTTGAATAAGTCTTCTTATTATTTTATTTAGAGGTTTTTGAATCAAAATGTGTCCGAATGCAGAAATTATCTTCAAATATACCAGTAAACGCCAGGAAACAGAAAGGATCTCAAGTCAAAAATGATTAGTTGGTGATTGATGCAGAAAACCACGTTTCCCTGTTCAAAAGTACCATCACTTGTCCTGGACGTATCCGACCGCATAATCATTGTGTGAATATTCATTATTGTCTTTTTTTTTAATAGCACCATATTTTTAATCTCATGAATTCCGTGGGTACATAATGGTGATTATGTATTAGTAAAAGTGGAGCGGATTTTGAATACCAGCATTTGTATTGCTGTTATAGGCGTCCGCAGAAAATTTATAAAGGGAAAGGGCGAAAGTAATACAAAGGCTATAAAAAAATATAAAAAATAATAGAGTTGAAGAGAAGAGAAGTAATTAAAATTCGGATAATTTAACCAAGTAAATAACAATTTTATTTTGTTAATTCAAAAACAGAACACCAAGCATATCAAATTATTAAACAATAAGTATTCAAATGTGTTAAATTTATTATCTTCTTCCCCGTGATACCTTATCTTTACTGACAATAAAGGCAATTATTACTTTCACGTCGTTTATTTTATGTGTGGATGTCTCCTTTTATAAATTTCTCTATTAGTAGACGCCAATTCTTTTTATGTTTGTAATAAAACCCGGTCTCTTTCAAGTATGCAGCGAATCTCTGAAATTCTGTATTGTGTACATATTAGAAAACTCTCAAATATTAATGTATCTAAATGTGCTGTCCACCAACTCAAAAATAAATAAATATATTTCTTTCAAAGACGAATGACGTCAGCCGGACTACAACTAATACTTAAACTAATGGGTCTTGCTTTCTACTAATACAATGTAACTTGTTCGTTTTTCAAATATCTTCTCAAATTAACGCAACCATTTCACATAATCGAAATCAACAGAAAAGAGATACACATACAAATTTTATGTAAAATTAAACATTAGATCATTAATTTTTTTGACGTAATGTAAAATTACCTTGTTCATGTAAAGTTATATTATGTATGTAATATTACACTTTTTCTGTAATTCACTCAAAATATAAATTTACAAGTAGTGTAGTGTGATTAGTAAAAAAACAAGGAAACTACATAGCACTTTTAAGAAAAAAAATCTTCCACAGGGTATACTATTTATGTAATCATATTTTTCCAAGGAGGCAAATGAAGGAAAAATAACATTAAATAAAATTAAAATACTTATTAATGATGTAACTGATACATATGTATACTAGAGTAAAATATAAAAGTTTGGGTTATAAATTAAGACAAATAGTACAGAATATTATTGAAACTAATTAATTACAAACCCTTTACAAAAACTAAAACAATGAAAAATTAGACACAACAGGTATAAATTAACAAAGTCACACTTAAAAGTATACATTATAAATGTGTATATGCAATTTCTTTAAAGAACCAAAATACCTTCATATTTAAATGACATAATCCTTTATCTAGTATTTAATTTCACAAACATTTTTATGTTTGTAATATCACGGATAATATAGCGTATCTCCAAGCTATTTTATCTGTGGTAATATATTTAGATTGTTAAAACGGATTGCTGCATTACTGCGCCACAAATGAATGTAAACATGTGGTCTATCAGACCGCTAGCAGAGTTGTCCATAAACAGACACGGTAACATCTCATCGGATGAACACGTGATTAATCAGATTGGTTGAGCCAAAACAAATGGGTGTAAATTCACACTTTTATTCGTATATTTACATCAAATAAAGGATGTTGCAAATTAGTAGGTCAAGCCGTTAACCACATATTGTTTGGATTAAAGTAATGGGACTTTTCTTATGCCCATTTTCAAAATACATGCTGTTAAAATCAAAATTAAAAAAATATTGATAGCTTCGGTAATTTTAGAGATTTTTGTTTGAAATTTGGCACATATTTTTATCTTAAGAAGACACATTTTCTGTATAATTTCGGTAATAAAATATTAATGCGCGAACGTAGGAAATGGGCGTTGTGGTACCCACAAATCCTTCCAATTTGTTTTTGAGTACGCCTATGGTTTGAAATTTTCTTTTAGAGATAGAGCGTGTTTTTATTTTATTTTTTCTCTCATATAAAATTTAAGGTTTAAGAGATACTACAACTTTTTTGGATGGGTTAGGTTTGGCACAAATTAAATATCGCTGAATATTATGTGGTTTTGGCATAAAATGCTCTCTCCCTTGTACAATTCGTTTCCTTAGTTGTTGTTTAGTTATTATTAGAGCCATTTTAAACGAAATAAGTTAAGTTCGGGGGAATGGGCTGGCCATCGCCTGCAGGTGCAAACCGTCACCTTCCATCGATTAGGAAATTTCATTTGAATGATTCTGAACATTTCAACCGTAATGTGTACGGGCAAGTTGAAGCCAGAGGCTAGTCATCAAATAAGTCAATGAAACAGTTTTGAAAAACAAATAAAAATTCAGCAGAATTCGGTAAAACAAACTAGATCTAACAGAAAATTATCAACTATTACCGTCCATACCTTTACTTTAAAGTTTGTCTGATGGCGTGTCTTTACAATGGCTCTTGGATTTTCATATCGGCCTATAAGTGGATATTATGAATATTCGTTACTTAATAGCATATATGTCATCTAAAAAAATGACAAAAAATTTTCTTTATTTGCCCCTTTTAAAATTTTTAGTAGACACTTAAAAAGCACCAGCAATCGTTTAGATAACATTTTTACTAATTTAGCTTTAAATGATATTTCTACTGCACCCTTCGATTCGAAACTGTCTGATCATAATGGCATTTACTTGCAAGCCCATATTATAGATAAACACTCTCCCAAAAAAATAAGCTTCCGGCCAATGTCAACTTATGGATTGATTCAATTAAATAACCATCTCGATTCGATTAAATGGGATTTTGTATATAATAATCAGATAGACGTTGACACTCGNATAATGGCATTTACTTGCAAGCCCATATTATAGATAAACACTCTCCCAAAAAAATAAGCTTCCGGCCAATGTCAACTTATGGATTGATTCAATTAAATAACCATCTCGATTCGATTAAATGGGATTTTGTATATAATAATCAGATAGACGTTGACACTCGCTTCGTAATGTTTAATATTATTATACATTCTGTCCATCAATATTTACCGCCTCGACATATTTTAGTGCGTTCATCGCATTCCGGTATAATAATATGGTTTAATGCTACTCTTCGACAAATGAGGCAGCAACTACAGTTTCTTATAGAAATTTGTAAAAGAAATCCATCAGATTATAATAAATCTAATCTTAAATTATTTAGATCTCGCTACCGGTTTGAAATTTCTAAAGCTAAGAAAATGGCTAACGATACTTTTATAAAAACGCATACAAATTCCCAAAAAGCAATTTGGAATTTAGTTAATAATACTAAAATGAGTTACTCAAATAATTTAAGTAACTTGACACCCGAGCAGTTTAATAACTATTTTATAAATGTTGCTAACAATGTTATAAGCAATTTACCCGTTAATAACAACGATTTAAATAGCTGCCTCCAATTACTCCGTCCAGTGAATAGTTTTTCCTTTTCTGAAGTGTCCCCTTGGGAAGTCATTGCTATTGTTAAGAGTTTTGAGAGCAAACCCTGTTTGGATGTATATAATATTTCAACAAAAATTTTAAAATCAATAATCGACCCAATATTAATACCTTGCACCGATTTAATTAATTACTGTATACGTAAAAATATTTTCCCCCAATGTTTAAAAATTTCTAAGGTTGTTCCTATTTATAAAAATAATGATATTAATAATCCCTCTAATTTCAGACCTATCTCTGTAATACCTCATCTAGCTAAAATATATGAAACTATCTTAAAAATACAAATAACTAATTATTTTGAGACTCAGGGACTTTTCAATCCTCAACAATTCGGTTTTCGAAGTAATCTATCGACCACACTAGCCATAGATTGTCTAACATCCACAATAAACAATAGTTTTGAAGAAGGGAAATACGTTGCTAGTCAATTTTTAGATCTGACAAAAGCTTTCGATTGTGTATCACACGAAATTCTTATACATAAGCTACATAATTATGGTTTTTCATCGTACAGTTCGGATTTATTAAGATCATATTTGAGTAATAGATTACAGTATGTTGTATATAATAATGTGAAATCATCCATAAAAAATATTGAACATGGAGTTCCACAAGGTTCCATATTGGGTCCGTTACTGTTTTTGATATATATTAATGATTTTCCTAATTGTTTACCTTATGATACTAAAAGTATACTCTTTGCTGATGATACCAATATAACTAGAACCAACTTAAACTTTGAACAGTTAATGACATCAACTTATGACCAACATGCATCGGTAGAAAACTGGTTTACTAGTAATCAACTCAGTTTGAATACTTCGAAGACCGAAACTATGATTTTTAGTCTCCGGAATATGGAAAACTGGGATAATCCAGCACGTGTAAAATTCTTGGGAGTTCATCTTGACCCTAAACTGACATGGGATGAACATGTTAATTATGTTTGCTCCAAGATATCAAAACATACTTATTTACTCCGGAGTCTCAAACGAAGAGTCTCAATATCAAGCTTGCTGATAGTTTATCATGGCTATATCCATTCCATCATAACATATGCTATTTTAGTATGGGGTCATGCTCCCTCTATGAAAAAAGTTTTTACTCTTCAGAGAAAAATTGTTAGAATCATATCTGACCTTGGATTTAGAGATGACTGTAGAGAGCAGTTTTCTAAATTGAACATTCTAACTGTACCCTGTGCATATATACTTCATTGTCTTATTTATGTCAAAAAACACATAAATAACTTTGAAATCAGAAGTGAGACTCACTCTTATAATACCCGAAAGAGCACATACTTATGTAATAAATTTCTAAGACTTACTAAAACGCGGGTCGGTACTAATTATTGGGCCATCAAATTTTTTAACATAATACCTCAACAAATTCAAAATTTTAATGAAAATAATTTTAAATCAAGGATAAAAAATACTTGATAAAAATGCCTTTTATAGTTTTGAAGAGTTTATTGACAGTAATGTAGCTCGAATATGAATGTTATCATTAATCTTAGTATGTCGTTTATTCTATTTATTTTAATTATATGTTGTTTATGTATATTTGTATAACAGTTAGTTGATTGCTATCATTATGTGTATTGTTATTTACCACTTTCTTTTATTTTTTGGACGCGTGTAAACACTTTTCTGTGTATGTAACACTAGCATTTATAAATAAATAAAATAAAATAAAGATGTCACGTATCCAAAAATGTTACATATCGTAAACCTAGCCCCAAATCAAAATCTTACAAGAGTGAAAAAAATTGAAGAAAGGAAAGTTCTATCTAAAAAAGTATACTGAAACCATAGGCGTACTAAAAAAAATTGAGGAGATCCATGGGTACTTCAACCATCCATTCTCCTTTCGCGATTTGATATTTTAGGCCAAAATTACACAAAAAGTTTGTCGACTTAAGTTAAAAATATGTGCCAAACAAACAAATATCCCTAAAATCACCGGAGCTATCGATAAAAATAATTTGTAACACCCTGTACAGTATAAACACATAAAATATTACTTCCACATTTTAAAAAGAAAAGAAACACTGAAATAGATAATTCTACACATTTCCTAATTCCGTATTTCCATCCTAATTTCCACAATTTTCATGTGTACAATTTTTTATATCAAGAGACATCACAGCTGAGTTAACAGATAATTTTAAACACCATCAGCAGAAAAATATCAATTCATTGATTTGATTAAAACGAGACAAATTTTATCAGCATAATAGGCGTTGCATGATACAGTACTTACATACATGCTTAACCCTGACTTTTGCAGTTATAAGAGTGTCTTTCAGCAAGCAGTATACTTTCAAATAATTAATTTCATAGAATTATGTTAATACGCACACATAATTTAATAAGTCTATTGACACCAATATGTTATTTTGCTTTTTGTAAAACTCACCTTGAGTTATTGTGGTGTCGGGTTAACCTCAATTTGCATTGATCATCACCATGTTTTAGCATTGGGACAGGGAAGGTTCCTGTAATGAATATATTGAACACTCAAGGACTAAATTTAGTTTATTGAAGGCATGACACAATCTTGTTTCATACTAATGTAATGTGTCAATTTTTTTGACATTACTAACTTTGTAACCATCAGAAGGCTTTTAGATAATTGTTGTTGATTAGGCCTTCAATTGTTTGTAGAGGGATTATTCTCCAAAATTATAGTACCATCTTCATACGCTCTATATTCAACTTCTTTGGTTCTCATAATCTTTTTTAGGTTATGTTCATTTCTCATAATCCAGCACATTTCCTTGGTTTATTCAATCAATTTATCATAGTTTTTTTTCGTTTTAATTTTGAGACTCAGAACTAAATATTAAACGGACGCCTTTATGATTAGTTAGTTCTGATTAGTTTCTAAAGCAATTTTAGAGCATGTTCCTTTACTTTTTTTATAACAAATACGGTTTTAATTGCTAGTCTATCAGAGTGGCTAGATGTAATTTTTTCGTCAGTAAAATTACTACACTGCTACTGGGTTAAATTAAAATGTTTTTTATACAGATATAAAAAATATGAATAGACATAGTTCATTAAATAGTGCGATAAAATCTGTCAGTCAGTGAAATTGAAAGGTAAAAAATTGGTGTCAACGTAAAATTATGTTTATCTATAGGTATCTTGGTATGATTTGCAAATATTCTGTAGCAATATATACATGGTGTCACTAAAATGCCTATGCAAATTTTAATCGAAGGAATCTATATAACAAATTAACAAGAAAGTAACTATAAACCTTTGTTCGGAAACATTTCGTTTTCGAAACACAGGATGTTCAAAATTAATGAAGTTTAACGATTATTTTTAGTTACAAAAACAGTTGGGTGAAATTATTTTTTCGTTAATAATAATTTGACGTTTTGATACTTTTACTAATAATTGACAAAATTGATAATAGATATGTTAAACATTTTATCATTTATCACGAAAACGGTTTATTCTAGCAACAAATAGCAAGAATATGTTTTTAAGAATCTCTATAATAGGGAAGCCAATCCCTGTGATATAAAGGTATCATTGCACTTACATTTGAGGATAATCAAAAACTAAAGCTGAATGACTGTTAAAAAAATTAAACACTAGATGATAAAAGAAATATTTTCAATGTTCCTGCACCAGAATTTCCCAAGGTTTATTGAAATATCCATGGAATTAAAATTATTATCTATAGAAGATGCCAAAAGCTAGGACTATGTTTAAGAAAATTTGGATCAGAAAATGTAATAATATCTTTTAAACTTTGTAGGCATAAAACAAACAAATAGGTAAACAATTGAAAACAATATTATTTAAAAAATGTTGAGAATCACTTACTTACGCATGTTACTACAAATCTGTTTTGATTTTACAGTTATTCAAGTAATAATTTTTGTTTCAAAAGTAAGCGGGCATATCAACAAATTTACATAGTACGATAAATCACAGTTTAAAAGTAGTCTTTATTTTTTTCTGATAAAGTAAGACAATGTCAAAGCTACGTTCGTAAAAACTACTAGGTACATAATTAAAAGACATCCGTTAATGGACTGTTTGTATTAATCATAATATTCAAACGGCAAACAATCAAAACCATTAGTAATTACATTGAATGGACGTGGTAAAGGAAAGATTTATTAATTATTTACCGACAAACGTTCTTACGCTATTTATCCATCACATTAGCAAGGTTGTTGCTTTTGTAATACTTTCAGCTATAAGAAGTAAAGAAGAATGTGTGTCAATTAATATGCAATAGAATCCATCCACAAACTTAGTTAAGGAGGTATATCGGGTTTACTAAAATGCACAAATGTACTTGAAATTTATATAGCGTGTTACCCAGTGCTCCCTCTGTGCGTCATATTTTTTTGAAATTTTTTTTTAATCTAGATTTTGAGATATTATTGTTGAAAGTTGTTCATTTTAACATGGCGAAGATGGACGGTGCGGCTCTTTTTTTGTAGATGTGTAGAATGTAGAAATTGTGAAACAATACTTTTCCATAGATAGTACACAGTATTATCTTATTTTTGATGTGAAACTAATGTAAGTTTTGAACATGTTACAGCTATATTAATTAGAAACAGAAACCAATAATTGCATTTATGTCTGACTTGAGGCTTAATGGGGCAACGTCGCAATCAGCTGACAGCAAGGAAGGAATACATTTGAGATTTGATAAAAACGAAATTGATTTCAAACATATACATTTTTCCTAAATCCCATGTAAATTGTTATCAACAATAAATTATCCACAACAGATGATTTTGTGTAATGTTTTTAAAAAAATAAATTAATTAAAAAGGGCTAGGAAGCTATGATATATTTATTGGAATAAAAAATACAGTTGATAAATCCTTTTAATATATTTAATGGTTTATAAAAACATCGTAATCCGTACCCAGCAATATTTAGGGTTACATAAAGTTTTCTTTACTTGATTAATATAATTAGTAATACGATAAAAGCATTTGTACAGAATAACAAAGGAACATAAATATTTCTCAGCAAACTTTATATCTAAAAAATTAGTTAAGTATAGTTGCAAAACTTTTGTAACATTACTAAAATAGAGATGAAAAACAAGAACAGTGAGTAATAATGTAATATCTATCACAGAACTTTCAAAATTGCATCCAACATTTTCTTTGACTTGGATGAGAGAAGGGCGCGAGTGTCATTTCATTTCTTTAGAACTAAATTAACATAATTATTTTCTCGATGTTTTACCAGTTCACATGATTTACGGATTTTAAATAAAGGATACAAATCTTTGCGAGAATAATACGATATATTTGCTATATATAATATTGTACATACGTAGTTTACACACAATACATTTTTGTACGGTGTGTACAACTCACTCGATTATTAGCGCTGTTGCCACATCTACATAGTTTTTATGCGTTCATTAAATATAATTTAAAACTACTTAAATATGAAATTTTTATGTTGTTAATTTTCAATATGTATGTATGTGCATATTGAGTAGATTTCTTTGCTATATAGATAATGTTTATCGCAAATAATTTCAATAAATTTTTTAAATTGGTAGCGGGTTTTAGTCCCATAAGAAAAACATAGGACCACCCCCCTGCGTCCTCACTTCCCTCGGACCCCGATATACCTCCTTAATTGTTTAATATAAAGGGTGAAAAAGAATTAAAACGCCTTATTATCACTGCCTAGATTCAAATTTTATTTTCAAGTGTAGTTTCAGTGGTTGAAATTTTATTATTTTAAAGCGTTTTGTATCAAAAAAGCTTAATAAGGAAGTACTATTTACATTTGTATGTATTTACAGTATACTATTGCGTCCAAAATAAGGTGAATTAGGTACTTATTTAAAATTCGCGGGTACTATGAAAGCATACAATTATTTTTTGTTGATTGGTAGTACTGTCCTTGATGTCTGTGCAGAGTTTCAAGTCAATATATTCATTTGCTGCAGAGCTACTTGTGTTTTTGTAAACATACGAAAGTGAGTTTTTTCACTATGTTTGATTTTGTTGGGCAATTTGCATTAAATTTTGCTGCGGAATGAATATTCTGCCGCGGTATCGTTGAGGATGTTACAGAGGGCCTTTAGTGATGAGGTTATGTCGCAAAAAAATTGTTTACAAGTGGTACAAAGACTTTAAAGAAGGCAGATAAAGCGTTTAGGCTGAAAAGCGTCCCGTACGACCATCAACATCAAATCAGATCTTGTGCTCGAAAGCCGTCGACTAGCAATAAGAGAACTTGTTGATACTGTTGGCATTTCAAAAGGTTCGGTAAATACCATTTTAAAAGATTTGTTATGCCTTAGACGCGTCAAATCTTGTTTGGTTCCAAAAATGCTCACTTTTTAGAAAAACAGCGTCGCATTGACATCTGTGAAACAATGATCACCTGACTACGAAGACGTCATGAAACGCATCATTACTGGAGATGAGACTTGGATCTACGCTTACGATCAGGAAACAGCCGATCAATCGAGTAAATATCATGCAAAAGGTGAACCAAGACCAAAAGAACCACACCGCGCAGCCATTATTCTATGGCTAGAAATTGGCCTCAATGATTTGGGATCGAGGGGGATTATCCCTCTTTATCCTGCCTCATCTCGTGTAGGCCTGGACAGCCTTCGTAGGTGGGCCCCATCCGTCGTCTACCCCGACCGCAAATGCGGCCGGTGTAGGCGCTTTGTGGGACCTCCTTTTGTCCTGGCTGGGCCCCGCCGGCTAGGGCCCTTTCTTCTGGCGCTCTTCTTGCTTCGCCGGCTCGTCTGTGTAAACCCCGGGGGTTGTGTCATGTTTATGTGTGGTATGGTTGGGTAGGGTAGTGCGGCTATGCAGCCTATCCGGCGGATATCCATCACCTCCGAGTTGCTATACACGCAAGACATTTTTGACATTAACTACTGAAAAACTATTGTAAACACCACCACCGGAAACAATATTGCAACGACAACGATTGTAAAATCGGATTTCAGTATTCGGAATTGCTGAGGCCACGTGGCTCTCCACACGTATTGTGAATGGCGCTAGAGACTACAGTTGTCCAGCTGTGTAATGGTTGAATGTACTACAACTTCAATAATTTTTTTCTAGGAAACTATATGGATTTTACAAACAATTTTTTTACGATATTGACTCCATTTCTCACACCGCATATATTCCCAAATTTTTTTGGATAAGTTGTGAATCACCCTGTATAATATTTATTTTAGTTTTCAGTATATCGAGACTTTCTACATTAAGTATTAGTTTATACTGGAATTGAAACAGAATTTGTGAAGTGCAGTTTTGTGTTTTATTAATTTAAGGTAGTTATATCCCAAGTACGGACTTCAAGTAGAAAATTTTCGAGCAAGTCTTATATTTGAGTCACGTAGTTTCGACAAATGGCAACATTGTACAGATCACAGCTGTGTATGGGAATGAGATTTATATTTACAGGCTACAAGGTTAAGTTAGGTTAGTGTTAAATATAGTGGATGCATTACAATCGTTTGATAAATTTTTGTAGGGATATTGCTCTTATTGCTTAATTTATTTTATTGGTTCCTTTAAACGAACAACACAAACTGAAACGAAAAGGATTTAGTTCAAAATTTTGCAGAATGTCTTTAATGTGCAATATTGCCATATTTCATTTATGTGAATAATCATACGAAAAACTTAAAAATTTGAGTATTCATATCTTTATTCCTTTAATCCAGATTGTTATATATAATGTATTTCTACACAAATTAGTTTTGCTCAAGCAATTCCGCAAATGGGGTTATTTAGCTACAGCCATTATTCTATGGCTAGAAATTGGCCTCAATGATTTGGGATCGAGGGGGATTATCCCTCTTTATCCTGCCTCATCTCGTGTAGGCCTGGACAGCCTTCGTAGGTGGGCCCCATCCGTCGTCTACCCCGACTGCAATTGCGGCCGGTGTAGGCGCTTTGTGGGACCTCCTTTTGTCCTGGCTGGGCCCCGCCGGCTAGGGCCCTTTCTTCTTGCTTCGCCGGCTCGTCTGTGTAAACCCCGGGGGTGGTGTCATGTTTGTGTGGTATGGTTGGGTAGGGTAGTGCGGCTATGCAGCCTGGGATGCGCTTTGCTAAGGTGGCCCTTAGGCTAGCGCGGAGAACCACACCAAAGTCACTCAAAAACCAAGGTCATGTTGACAGTTTTCTTTGATTATCATTGTGCATGTAGTGCACTATGAATGTCTTTCAACCGGCCAAACTGTTAACAAGAAATATTATTTGAGTGTTATGTGTAGTTTGCGTGATGCTATTCGCCGCAAAATGCCGGAATTATGGACAGACAACTTTTGGTTTTGCATCATGATAATGCACCGACTCACACAGCATGATAATTCGAGAGAATTTCGCCAAAAATTCAACCGCCGTATTCACCTGATGTAGCACCGAGTGACTTCTAGCTATTCCCTAAACTCAAAACAGTGGACACCGTTTCGACTCGATCGAGGAAATAAAAGCCGAATCGGCGAAAGCATTAAAGGCCATACCGGAAATAGACTTTTCAGACTGTTTCGAGAGTTGAAAAAAACATTAGCATAAGAGCATTGTATCGGGTCGGGATTACTTTCAAAGCGACGGAATTGATTTAGACGCATAAATAAATATTTTTTATTTTTGAAACAAATTCACTTATATTTTTGGACAACAGATTATATGTATATGTATACTTTTAGATAAGTTAAAAATTTAGATATTTATTTACATTTAATTACACAGGAGAAATTGTTACATCACATATTTCGTAACGTTTTTCCATGCGTCATTCGATTTCGACTTATTTTAACAAATATCCATTCTTATCATAAATATTCTTTTTTATATAGTACGCATATATTATCTGTAGACGCAAAGATATTGATCTTTTCTAAAGTGGCGTCTGTCGTCACACCATATTTTTAAATAAATTTCATTGATGTGTTAATTTGGTAAAACCAGGGTTTACATTTAAAAAAATTACCTAATTATTTAGTTTGTTAACACCACTTACTAACCTTCTAAATCGCTAAAATCGTAAAAGTATATAATTCGTTTAAGTATTTGTCAAATTTACATATACAAGCAAATACGAAGTGTCTGAAGGATAGTGCAAATATTACATTAATTTAAATTTGATACTGTGGGTTTTATTCAGGAAATAGTTACTGTTTAATTACAAAAAAACTACTGAGAATCACAAAAATTAAATATTTTTCGCACATTGATCAAAGCAATATTTTTTGAAATGGGGTTGAAAATGAAATTGTTTTTCTTCAGTGTATATGGGGCTCCCAAAACAACATGTAGATATTTTAAGATGCGGTTGCTAAGGTAATTTTATCAAGAAAACTTAAATATATACATGTGACTCACAATGTACAAGGTATTCAAAGTTGTACTATAAAGATGGTTCTTTTTTAATATTTTGGAAATGTTTAGAAATACGCAAATAAATGCAGTGCAATAGACACTCCCGTGCGTGTAGTCTTTTGTGGGTGGATTTAAACGTTTCGAAAATATTAAAAGAAAACCATCTTCAGAGTTCACTATGTACATCGAAAACTAAGCGTTTTCGGCCATATATTCATGAAAAGTTTTCTTCATGAAATCGCCTCAACAACCGCTTCTTAAAATATCTACCTGCTGTATTGGAACACGCTGTATAAATTTTTATTTATTATTGTCATTTTTTGCACAATCATTTTGCAAGTTGCTCTGTTCCTCTTAACACTAAAGTATATCTACGTGCAATAGGCATTTATTACATTAACAGTCAAATGAACAATAGACCATTAAACAAGTCTACCTGACAGTTTTTGGGTCATTTTTGTAACACATTTGAAATATGTAATATATTAAATTGTTTTTCATAGTAGCTATAACATAATATATTTTTATGAAATTACTATTTTTGAGAGTATATGAGTATATGATATTATGTGTGTATTCCTCAGATAACTCAGATTATCAACAGGAACAATCACTTACCTTCAATTGCTTAGAGTGGGCGCCAGTCTCGGCGAAAGTTTCGAGATTTTGGACTTCTTTCGGCCAAGACAATCATTCTCAAAAATGTAAACTCCGTGGATAGATAAATAACTTTACCTAATACATGTCCCATAGTCATAAGTTATCAAACATTTTTCATTAATTAATAGCAAATTATTCTTAATGTTATTATTAGATTACCAGCTTATTGACAGAAGTTTTCATTTTTTTATTTTGTTAATTACCATTTTTTTTTTTTTGCCTTCTGCTTCTTTTTTTTTTTCAATTTTTGGCATTTCCCCTTTTGTTGACGTTTGCGGCTTCAATTTTTTTTCTTGTAAACTTTTGGTTTTTTTGGAAAATTTCCAGGGGTTTTAAAGTTTGGGCATTAATTCGTTTTTCCCTATAAATTTTTTTATATATATTTTTTGTCTTATATAAAATGTTTCTTATAATATTTTGCTGTGGTTTTGTCTGCATTTTCTTAGACATCGGCAATATAACAAATTCAAATAGATTGTAAAACAACAAATGCCAATTAAAAAGGTAATATATTTCACTTAAGGACCTACTATTAATAAGTAAATGGGTTTTTCAGAATCATTTTCATATTGCGACTGTTAACATTAGCCAATACTTAAGCAATCGACTGTAACAGTTAAGTAATTGTGCTAGTAGTTAATGATTTTAAAATGTCTAACGAATAATGGACTACAAGATTCGCCTACGAGGAACAGATGCAGATTTTTAATTCTCATTTAAAGTCACTTTCTCATCACTGAAGGATAGTATGTGAATCACGTCAGTTTTCAGAAAACAGTTAAATTAAACGTTTTTCAAGTTGTAATCTTATTTAAACATAAATACATAGTTTCATCAACAACCTGAGGCGGTTTACTTATTATTACACAACAAATTATGTCATGTAATACATAATAATGATTTTATCTTCACTACAGTTGATTTCAAAGAAGTAGAGAGATACAAAGACACAGTTTAAATTAATTAGAACACATTTTATCTAATCTATTATAAAAAATTGAGTATTTTAATCTAAAAATGTAACAGTTTGTTAATAACAATTCCATTGCGAACAAAATTCATTTAGATAAATTAATTGTTTATTGCACTTACAAACATTAGTGTCTAGGCTCGTCTGTTTCTTATGCTATTCTTGTGCGAAAAAAAAACAGCATAGTTTCACAACTGAGAGTTTTAATATAGTTATGGAAAGTTTTACAACCTTTGCTCTGATTCAGTTTTATATAAGAACATATCAAAAAACTTTTGTTAATAAAACATTTAAATCCACTATAAAATTGGACATTCAACTATAGATTTTCAGCTTCACTTACTTGAATGAAGGTTTACATTTAACTTTAGTACCTTCTGGAATATCTATTTTCAATTTGTCAATGTCCTAAAGCAATAATTGTAACCGCAACATAACTGATTATTACCGATTATGTACAACTATATTCAGAGGAATAGTGGTTTGCATTTAACTAAAGGTAATGAATGAAAAAAGAGAAGGTTAATCTTCTTGAATCGTGGTCTATTATGTTAAATACTTTCACTGTGCACTGTAATTTTACGCAGTTTTTAGGTCAACAAGCGTCTAAAGGCAAATCAAAAATATGACTTCAATTTATGTTTAAATAGACTGTTGAAAGAACTCTTCAAACTCTAAGAATTTTATATGCGCAATAGAAAAGACTAGTTAGAAATGTAAAATAGAAGAAAATAAATATATAGGATCTTGTATGTGCAATTTTGTGGAACTGCTTCCAAAAGTAGGATTTCTCTTGAAGGAAGTTAATTGCCGTTGAAGTTCAAACTGTAAATTTATATGTAAAATATACATTTCGGTATTCACACAATAGACTTAAAGAATGCAATCACAAAACGTCTCCGGTGAGCAGTTATGAATGCCTTCACGAGGCAATAACTATGAAAGAAAGAAACACGTAGAGCACATATCTTGGTAATTGAGGTTTATAGGTATTATTAGTTATTTCCGCCATCTTTGTTACTATTTACTTTGAAGGAGACAAGGATCAATAATGTATCAAATTAATAATACAGTTTGAAATATAAAGTTCGGTTATTTTCTGAACAGACCTCGTATGTACATACAATCCTTTCCTGCAATATATACCTTATTTTTCTTCGACTATTGTGAAATTAAATAGACCAAGATATTGTTTAAATGTCACACTGTTTAACATATTAATTTTAAACATAATAAAATTGTAAGATAAATATAAAAAATAATTCTGGTTTTTTGAAGAAAAGGTTCATGAACATTGAATTTTATATTTTAACAATGTTCTAGTTGTTATGACTGTCGTTACACCTAATTACGTATTAAAAATTTTTAATTGGCTCTTACCGGTTCTACCCGTATATGGTGGATATATGGATATCCGATACTTTCTCTACAATTTCTCACTAATTCAATTAAACAAAGACCTCTTGATATATTTTTTTCAATCAGCAATTAAATTGGTCAATTTAATTTTAATTTAATGGTTTCTTGTTGCTAATTCACTGGGATTTTAAAGTGAGCGGCTAATTTGTTAATAATATTTCTGCATACATAAGTACAAACATTTCGACGATTGTACTATTTATTGCCACATAACCTTAAAGTATCTTTTTTTAACATGTTTTTAAAAGGTAATATTTCAGGTCATCTAACTGTAGTTGTTAGACTAAGATTTAGAATATGCATAGTTATATTGTCCCTGTTACTGTCATTTTTCAGTATTTTACAGTGTTCCAAATTTTATTACCTATTTTAACCTTAACCTCTTAACAGGGGCTGTTCTACACAAACAAGCATTCTACTTTCAATTTTTCCTCCTCCACTTGAAATCACGCCCTTTGTTCTTTCATAGTGCCCTATAAGGTATTTATTTTTAATGGCACAGACCCTACAATTTATTTACTGGTTGAACTCGAATTTAGTAATGGTAGAAGACATAGCTGACCTGATGAATTGCGGTGTTGTCAGATTTTCAGATATAATAAGAAACTTTCCACCCGACTTATGACTCTTTTCTCGAATTACACTAGATGCCGACACCTCCATTATCCTCGTTTGTTTTACATATTCCAGAGTATAAATAAGGAATGAGACAAGTGTCGCCATCTGGTGTTAGTATCCCTATATTTGACTAGTTGTTTAACTGTATTATATATAAATAAGGGTTAAGACGTTTCCTGGCAAATAGTAATAATTTTTTGCAGCACCGTCAGTAATCATAGGTACGCTTTTAAGAAAAATAACAGAAGCGCAATGAAAAAGTGGACCAAGAACCAAAATCAAGATTAGGACGTGCGTAGGAGTTTTGATAACGGGGCAAAGGATCCTAGAGACTAGCCCGAGAACAACAAGGACAGGTCTTATTAAAAAAGTGGTACACCTTCGTAAAAATATATAATTTCGCATTTTGCACACTCAGAATTTTTTTGGGTTTTTATACAAACCATCTAAATAATTACCAATTTACCAATTTCTTTCTTAAATGTATGGGTCATTATTTGATAATATATCTCTTACGATGAAAGTCTTATAAGAACTTATAGCAATGTAATTGTAAAAAAAACATTATATCTAAATAATTAGAACTACACAGTGTTCTATTGAAAACAATACCGTTTCATATTATACCTGAAAAAAATGCAATTGCTCTCATTCGATTTCGTGCCCTTTTATCCCTACAAAAGTTATGGAAGGTGTGTAATTTAAAAATATACCCGGTTTAACCATTGCAAATTCTTCTTTTTACAGAATCATCATGTTTTCAAAATTTGAGGAATGTTATTCCTATCGACTTAATTTGTGACATTGATTTTGTTTTCCAAAATATTTGTCTTCATGGAGCATTTGTTAATGCTACGAATTGTTGGTAGGTGGTGTTTCAGTAACATCCAAAACAGCTTTTCCGGAGATCTCTTTCTCCAAATATGCAGAAGGCTTTCTAACAACAATCACAACTATCAATTCTTACCATAAACATAATTTATTGAAGCATTTATTCGCGTAGATAATAAAAATTTGTTTAAAATAATACGTACTACAATCATATATTAAATCACTACCGGAATCGTAGGTAGATATGGGTGAAATCTATACTTTTTCCTTGTTCATCGTTTTATACTAGTACCCGCCTATAAACATGAAAACGCCTACCTGGGTTTGGAATTTGCAGTCGCAATAAAACAGATTTAGAGAAAACAAGATATTTATGAGTTCTGATAGTTTTTAAGTATTATTTATAACTTTATATTTCCGGTAATATAATGAAAGCAAAATATTCGGCATTTGTATGTCAATGACCTCTTGTTATTTTGCTATAGAAACTTTTAAAATTTATTTCTGATTTAGGTATTTTTATATTTGTATTATGTCGCTTTTATGATTTTGAAAGTAATTTAATCTATTTTACTGTATCTCACAGCGGATTTTAGGGATTTTGACGCAGCCTAAGGCTGATTTGGCATATCTTATATTCAGAGGCTTATATGCAGGGAGCTCTGACGCATCGCCCCCCCCCATTCTTAAAATTTTCATAGTAAAAAAATTCTTTTCAAATTTAGTTTACAATATTTTCTACATAATTAAATATATTAACCTTATGAAAAAAGGAAATGTTAAATTTGTAATGTGCAGTCAAATTAACTAGACTCTGGATACGTGGACTCCTCGTAGCTCTGCAAAGTGTTTACAGCGGTGGTCATGGTTACCGTCGCGCGGCAATGAAAGACGTGATAGGACTTGCGCATATTTACATATGGTGTAAAATTTTGTTACATATTGTTTCTTCTGTGTTATTTTGAATCGATTGTAGTGACTGAAATTTTCTTAATAACAATTTGTCGATTATTGTACAGAACAGGCACTTTGCTGGCGAAAAAATTCGATTTTCCAAATTTCTGCCTTACTGGATTTTATAGATTAAAAATTGTGACAGATTTTGTTTCACAAACAACTAGGGCCAAATTCCACAAGACTATTTCGCAAAATCAATATTTTGTCTTTTACCAATCTTGTATAGTGTATTAATAATAATTTTCCATATTCTAGTTAGTAAAATTATTCCATCACTACATCCGTTTTCAAGATCAGACACAGGGTGCACAGAAGCGAATGCGCTATATTACTAATAAACTGATTTATGGTCATTCAAAGAAATATCTGTTATTTTTGTTGTTGTAACATCATATTTGACAAAGATCAACACATAAAGATAGCTACTACTTACTTACTATTTTCACATTTTATTAGTAGATATTATATCTTTAGGTAACCTCATTGGAAATAAAATAAAACAAAATAATATACATAAGAAAAGTCAAACTTTTACAAAAATACTGACTGTTTAAAAGGACAGTGTCAAAAGTGTTCATATAGTGATAGTGTTACATTAATGTGAATTGTTTCTAACCAATATTGCAATTTTTACATTTTAATTTTTTATTTAAGTCTGATACCAAAAATCTAAATTATCTTAAAAAAAAATTTAAACCCAGACCTGTTTATTTTGGTTGAGACAAACTGCCCTCGGAGTATGGCCAATGTTGGACACCCTGTACATTTAAATAAATGTATTTCTTATCGCAGATATATTTTCTAAGTTACAATAATTCTGAAACCTTCAGTTATAGAAAAATTTTGAAAAAACAATCATCATCAGCATTGAAACAAATTAACAATTACAAGTACCGTATACGCAGAGTATTACCTGTAACTCACCGTAAACGCATAAAAGAGATGACAGAAGTTCATTATCTTTAGAGGCGCATAAATATAGATTTTATGTCTAGGTCTACCACACCATACGTCTGATGTAAATAGGCATACGATGATACGGAGAACTGCTACTTACTTATTAGAGGATCTGGTTTCGTGATTCACGTCCTTGGTCTACATAGAAAAGATGATATGAAAGTACGCTTAAAATCAAAAGCGCAATCTTCATTTGTTGCCAATGCAGTGCTAACGACACTGAAACATTAAGATGTATCTGTGGCGCATTAACCTGACCTATATTTTGTGTAATATTAAATTTGATATGGCTAGAAAAATATTTGAACAAAAAGTAGAATCGAAATTACCAGTAATTTTTTATTAAGGGAATACTTACATCCGAGATTTAATAAAGAGCAAAACAAAACATCAAGACTCAATTATTATTTAAATAAATCCTTGAAATTCACACGATAAAAATGCATATTTTAATATAAATATCATCATGCATGTTACGTAACATATTTTGGTGATTCGCATAGTAGATGAGAACAGTAACTTTTTTCTCCATTAGACCAGGGCGGATTTGTTTTGAGGTGGATGTGAGAGGGGGCAAGCAAATTTTTTCTGGATTACCTTCAATACAACCCACATAATAAAAGTGTAGATACCTAGATCTGGGCGAGGTTCGGAACACTTTTAAAATTCCGAAAATGTTTAAAAAAATTTTAAAAATACCTATTTTATTCGAGTTTTTTACTTATATCTTGGATCCTATCTATTTTGGAAGAATATTGAGGAGGAAAAAAGTTTTAGAATTGAATTTTGCACAATATATTATAAGTTAAAAATGTTTAAATTTATTACCGATTTTGCAATATAGCAATAATTGATGATAAAAAGACAAAATAATCAAGTTTTTTGGATAATTTTTTAAAANCATAAAACAAATGACAGAAGTTCATTATCTTTAGAGGCGCATAAATATAGATTTTATGTCTAGGTCTACCACACCATACGTCTGATGTAAATAGGCATACGATGATACGGAGAACTGCTACTTACTTATTAGAGGATCTGGTTTCGTGATTCACGTCCTTGGTCTACATAGAAAAGATGATATGAAAGTACGCTTAAAATCAAACGCGCAATCTTCATTTGTTGCCAATGCAGTGCTAACGACACTGAAACATTAAGATGTATCTGTGGCGCATTAACCTGACCTATATTTTGTGTAATATTAAATTTGATATGTCTAGAAAAATATTTGTACAAAAAGTAGAATCGAAATTACCAGTAATTTTTTATTAAGGGAATACTTACATCCGAGATTTAATAAAGAGCAAAACAAAACATCAAGACTCAATTATTATTTAAATAAATCCTTGAAATTCACACGATAAAAATGCATATTTTAATATAAATATCATCATGCATGTTACGTAACATATTTTGGTGATTCGCATAGTAGATGAGAACAGTAACTTTTTTCTCCATTAGACCAGGGCGGATCTGTTTTGAGGTGGATGTGAGAGGGGGCAAGCATTTTTTTCTGGATTACCTTCAGTACAACTCACATAATAAAAGTGTAGATCTCTAGATCAGAGCGAGGTCCGGAACATTTTCAAAATTGCGAAAATGTTTAAAAAATTTAAAAAAATACCTATTTTATCTGAGTTTTTTACTTATATCTTGGATCCTATGCATTTTAGAAGAATGTTGAAGAGGAAAAAAGTTTTAGAATTGAATTTTGCACAATAGCAATAATTGATGAAAAAAAGGCAAAATTATCAAGTTTTTTGGATAATTTTTTAAAAATATTTTAATTGCTTCGAGGGCATTCTAATTTTGGTAAAAAAAACTTTATAGTATAATAAAACAACACACCAAATTTCATTAAAATCGGTTCGATAGTTTTCGCAAAATAATTTTATGAAAAATATTTTGAAAAAAAATTTCCGAATTTTCAAAATGCACATCCTCAAATAAAGCATCTAGATACTTGAAAATTAATTTAAATAAAAAAAAATTAATTTGTTTAAACAAAAGTTTTTTAAATAATTGTTATAATTATATCTAAATACATTAATATTCAGAGTGTTGAAATATATAGGTACGTAAAAAAATTTTCATTGAGAAAATGCAATAGCATAGGGTAAAATATACAGTATATTTAATGCATAAATAATAAACTTTGTTTATAACAAAATATGTGTAAAAAAGACAGTTGGCATTACGATATTTGATTTCCTTGGCTCGCGAGACATCGGATTAAAAAAAAGATCGAAATTGATACATTAGAAGCAGAGATAATGCAATTTTTTTCGTACTTTCGCATTTTGTACCTCCGAATTCAGTCCCGGAGGGAAAGCCCCCTCCCCCACTTTTCGCGCGTGCGAGCGACAGCTTTTCCGCTGATTTACCTATGTTGCCGATAACTTAAGGATATGAAATTTTTTTCCTGCTTAGAACTCGAAAAAACGAAGCCACTGGATCAAAGATTATTGCTACAATTGTTTATAAATTAACGGTAAATGCCTATAAACCCTGACCACTTATATCTCGAGAACCAATAAACAGAATTTAACTTTTTTAAAAGAAGTGTCTTTCTGAGTACTTTAACATTATAATTTTTGAAAAAAACTAAATTGCAAATTAATAAATATAATCTAATTGTTTAAAAATTAAAAAAAAGAGTAATAAGTAAATTTTAAAAATTTACTGTGGCCGTTCTAATCAACCGATTTCAATTTTTCAAGAACCATTTGAAAGGTTAAGCGGTTCAAGTTCAAGTATCTAGATACTCTATTTGAGGCTGTGCAACATTTTGAAAATTCGAAATTTTTTTTTCAAAAGATTATTTTGCGAAAACTACCGAACCGATTTTAATGAAACTTGATGTGATCTTTTGTTATACTCTAAAGTTTTTTTTACCAAAATTAGAATGCCCTCGGAGCAATTAAAATANAGACTCAATTATTATTTAAATAAATCCTTGAAATTCACACGATAAAAATGCATATTTTAATATAAATATCATCATGCATGTTACGTAACATATTTTGGTGATTCGCATAGTAGATGAGAACAGTAACTTTTTTCTCCATTAGACCAGGGCGGATTTGTTTTGAGGTGGATGTGAGAGGGGGCAAGCAAATTTTTTCTGGATTACCTTCAATACAACCCACATAATAAAAGTGTAGATACCTAGATCTGGGCGAGGTTCGGAACACTTTTAAAATTCCGAAAATGTTTAAAAAAATTTTAAAAATACCTATTTTATTCGAGTTTTTTACTTATATCTTGGATCCTATCTATTTTGGAAGAATATTGAGGAGGAAAAAAGTTTTAGAATTGAATTTTGCACAATATATTATAAGTTAAAAATGTTTAAATTTATTACCGATTTTGCAATATAGCAATAATTGATGATAAAAAGACAAAATAATCAAGTTTTTTGGATAATTTTTTAAAAATATTTTAATTGCTCCGAAGGCATTCTAATTTTGGTAAAATAAACTTTATAGTATAATAAAACAACACACCAAATTTCATTAAAATCGGTTCGATAGTTTTCGCAAAATAATTTTTTGAAATATATTTTGAAAAAAAATTTCGAATTTTTAAAATGTATGCACATCCTCAAATAAAGCATCTAGATACTTGAAAATTAATTTCCAAATAAAAATACAATTTTAATTTGTTTAAACAAAAATTATTTAAATAATTGTTATAATTATATCTAAATACATTAATATTCAGAGTGTTGAAATATATAGGTACGTAAAAAAATTTTTCATTGAGAAAATGCAATAGCATAGGGTAAAATATACAGTATATTTAATGCATAAATATATAAACTTTGTTTATAACAAAATATGTGCAAAAAAGACATAGCAAGGTATTACGATATTCGAATTCCTTGGCTTGTGAGACATCGGATTAAAAAAAAAGATTGAAATTGGTCCAGTGGAAGCCGAGATAATGCAATTTTTTCGTACCTTCGCATTTTGAACCTCCGAATACAGTCTCGGAGTCAGTTCAGTCACTTTTCGTGTCTTGAGTCGCTTTTCGCGCATGCGAGCGACAGCTTTTCCGCTGATTTATCTATGTTGCCTATAACTTATGGATATGAAATTTTTTCCAGCTCGGAAAAAACGCCACTGGATCAAAGATTATTGCTACAATTGTTTATAAATTAACTGTAAATGCATATAATCTTTATATCTCGAGAACCAATAAACGGAATTTAACTTTTTTTTTAATAAGTGACTTTCCGAGTACTTTAAAATTATAATTTTTGAAAAAACTAAATTGCAAATTGATAAATGTAATCTAATTGTTTAAAAATTAAAAAAAGAGTAAAAAGTAAATTTAAAAATTTACTGTGGCCGTTCTAATCAACCGATTTCAATTGTTCAAAAACCATTTGAAAGGTTGAGCGGTTTTTTCTATGTGAAAAAATTTTCAAGTATCTAGATACTTTATTTGAGCCTGTGCAACATTTTGAAAATTCGATTTTTTTCAAAAAATTATCTTGCGAAAACTGTGGAACCGGTTTTAATAAAATTTGGTGTGATGTTTTATTATACTCTAAAGTTTTTTTTACAAAAATTAGAATGCCCTCGGAGCAATTAAAATATTTAAATAATAATTAAAAATAAATAAAAAATAAATTTGAACATTCTGTATCTCGAAAATTAAGCATATTTCGACCTACGTTGATATGAACTTTTTTTCACAAAATAACTTCGGCAACCACCCCCTAAAATATTTCGCAATTATTTACAAACACCCTGTATATACTTACACATTTAGTAGACAGTTGTTATAGAAACCTTTTGCCTTCTATTGTATGTTCCTTTTCTATACCTATTTACTAATAAATGTATGCATACAATAATATTTTTTAAATTTACCCCACTTTCTAATATAACTGAAACTATTCAAAATTCCGATTACTGTTTAAATAACTAGTAAACTAATAAGAAAAAGACAGTCTCCAAAGTAGTTATATATTTAATTATAAGTATTATAATTTTTAAACAATATACAGGACATCTGCAAACTACGAGCAACAAAAAATAGGGGCTGATTCTACTCTTCTACGCAATTAGAAAATCTGAAAGTTTTTTAAAATTATTATTTTGCCAGAAGTAGGTATGTTATCATGTGTACGTAAATTTGGTACGCTCCATTATCGAATCATCAAAATATTGAAGTTCTAAAAGTGTTAATTGCCCATATAGACTAGGAAATTGACAACTTTTTTAATTGCAGTTTTTCAAAAAAAATGTAGATAAAGGTAATATCGGAAAATTAAAGTTCAACAGAAAATCTTCTCGGCTATGAGTAGATAACATTAATTGTTATCGATGAACAGGTGTTTAACATTTATATGTCCTTAAAAATTAACATATTTTGCAGTATACATGAAGATGGATTGGAACATAAAAGAAAGTTGCGGTCCATATGATTCGAAACACTGAAACCTGCCAAGTAATCTTTTTCTAACTGATTGGGTAATTTATAAAATTTGTGAAAATTAAAAATATATTTGATTTTGAACGGAAAACATGTCGCAAAATATTGTCACAAAACATTAAACGCGTTTTTTCTCAATTACAGCTAATGTTACCAACTTAAAACAAGAGGATTCTTCCGCAAGATTTGGTTTTTTTAAAAAAGTGTCAAGTAAAAAAGGTATGATAAATTTTCGAACCAATAAAAGGTCTTTTAGCGTTATAGAATTTTAATATATTTTTTAAAAAAAGGCATCTTGTTACCAAAATAAATGCACCGAATTCGAAAGAAATTACTGAAAATATTTATTTAAAAAAGTACCTTGAGGTTAGCTCTATTTCAGAAAAGTATTATATTAAATTGTAGATACCGTTATTTTTATGATTAGAATCACCCCCTATTTTTTTTTCTATTTTTTGGAGGTCTTGTAATGTGTACAATTATGTTTATTTGTTAATATTCCCTTAATCAGAGTTTATTATAAAAAGTTTATAGGTAAATATACCGCGGTACGTCTAACATATGTATTATAGAAGCTTTACTATGCAAAATTCATGATTGAAGTAAACGTACTAATTACTTCACTTCAAAATTTAACTAAAGAAAATTCGGGACTAAAGTAAATTTACCATTAATATGTAAAGAATACTGTTCAACATACGCTAATCTTCAACCCATAGGAGCAAATCTGACACTACAGACTTTAAAACAATTGTTATGAAACTTCAAAAGGCGGGCGAACTGACTAGTCGGTCTGTAGACTCAATCGGAAGGCATACTTATTGTTGAAATTAAATGGACCAAGCTGCACCTTAATAAAAGATATTTTGTATAGGTACTTACCATTAACACAGACTTGGAGAAAGTTTCCCCAAGACATCGTATATATTCTTGTATAAAAAATAAGAGAAATAAACACTGCAAATTTTATTATAGTGTGTACATTCCACAAGAGGAATATTTTAATATTAATGGATATTTGTTTTTTTTTAATTAATATGTGGAAATACAGAATATACGACTTCCAAAAAATAATGAAATTTTTACATGGAACTTAGGAAATGGTGTGATCAAAACTACTTGATTTCACTCACGTAAACATCTTTGAATAGACACTAAGTACTAAGTGTGCCGTGGTCGAGGTTAATTCTTACAAAGTACGTGAGTTTTCGAAACGCATATTTTAGTAAAACACCAACTTAGACTACTGAAATTAAATACATTTTCTTACAAAATGTCTAATTACAAAAATTGTTAAATTATTTAAAAATAAACTCAATGAACCTCTGTTGCTTTGCAATTTTTTTTTCCTTATATAGTTACAACTTTATTTTACCTATTTCTATTGTAATTTATTATTTAAAATTTTCTATTTTGTGGGTACACATGTTCGCAAGTGCCCCATTTTTAAGTACAACACAATAGCGCCATCCTGACGCCGGCGCTGCCCGGATGCACCAGGGTTCCCGGAAGACGACCCCGGCAGATTGGCGCCAAGGGCAAGGTACTTCTGCGACAAGACGTCTTTTTCCACAACTTTTGTTTTCAAATAAAATACTTTATTTGTACCGTTGAGAGAGCGTTTTATTTTTGCTGTACAGCGAAAGCAACCCTCAATTTCTTTTTATAATTTCCCTAATAAAACTGTTGCAATGTTACTCAAAAAATACATGTGAATAATCCAAAATTCAACGCATAAAAGTGTAGATATATTTACCAATAATTTCTAAAATAGTTAAGTTCTTAGGCTCTTTAGTAAACTTATCACATACCAAGGTAAAGTATATCGTTGATAAGTTCATTAACATATGGAAAAACCATACTGAATTTACTTTCTGATACATATTCGTAGGTACCTGAGAACAATAAAATATATTAATAAATAATAATGTATATGTATAAGGAGTAAGCCATAATAAGATGTAAATAATTTAACTTAGGCTTCTTCTAGTCACTATAGCATTTAACTAAATGTAAATTATTACTTATTTGCTTCCTGAAAAAGCACCTTCAAATGAATTTTAATAAATTATATCTTTAAGAAAACTTTTTTCTTAAGATATTTCAATTAACTGGTATAGGGGGATTTTTTGGGTAGTGAAAGAAGAACGTAGATTTATTTTTTTACCTAAAACATAGACGTCACTAAGAATACCTGAAGCAGTTTTATAAACTCAATTTACTGTAAAACATGTATAAATACTTGGCTATATAACTCTTAGTTGTAAGACTTTTTCTATTTATATTTTCCAACTATTTCCATAAAAACATTGATATCCTACAAACTTTGAATAAAAGAAATATTTGTGAATTTTGATATAAATTTGGTTTCTATTGGCAATCTATTTTTCTTATTACAAAGTCGAGAATTTCAGGAATTTTCCACTATTAATAGTTAAAAAGTTAAAAAAACGCTAAGTAAAAAATATCTCACAACTTGCTCCCAAAGGCATCAAAACAGGGGAATGTTTCTGGACAAAAAAATACTAGATTGGTGAAAGTATGTAACTAATTTTTAAATATCCTGCATTTAAATGACATCCACTTCATAATTTAAATATCTTAATTTTCAAGGCAAGATATATCGATCACCCTGTACCTATATTACCTACGTTGTATTTTAAGGGAGAAATTTAAAAATCCAAAAAGTGTACAGCCTTTCCTTTTAAAATATCTATGGTGATTTGCGTGATGAAAACAAAGTAGTCGTCAATGTTTACTGGTATTTTATGTATGCGGTGCTAATTGTATTCGGATAATGTGAAATTTGCTATTTTCATTTAGATGAGGGAAAGTGATCTATTTCCAAAATAACTTTCCAAATTGCTTCTGCTAAAAATTACTGTTATTACGAGGAAGTAAAGATAACAATAAATATTTGTTTTCTCCTCTATTCTTACAAATTGGATCAATTTTTACAAAATCAAAATCAAAAGTTCAAACGTTTAAGTTTCAGTATTGGGATGAAAATAGATTAATGTCAAAGAATGACAATGTAAGAGTTAAGTAACAGATTTGAAATTAAGATGACAGATGCAATATGACAATTTAAAAGTAAAATATAAATTTTGATGAAATATCAACCAAAATTAATAAAAGTGGTCATAAAATAAGGGTATATAGCAAAATAAGGATTAAGTAATATTGCAAAGGTTAAATTGGATATCTAAAATTAAAAAGTAATCTGATTGGTTAAATTAAAAAGGATAAGTTAAGAAAAAATTGTATTTAAAAATAAGAGTGCAGTGCAGTGGTAATCAAAGAGACGAAAAAAAAAATTAAAAATAAATAAGACAGGAGAGGGAATATAATTGTCAAAACAGAAAAAGAATATCGTATAAGAAAAAGTTAAATAAATTAAAGAAGAGGAAAGGAAAAGAACACGAAGCTAATAGTGAAAATTAGTTGCTGAGAAAAAGAAAGAAAATTTTCTTAAGGAGTAAGGAGAATACAAAATTGTTGTTTATCGTGCAGGAAACTATAAAGGAAAGAAGATAACAGAGACAATTAAAATCAGAGAAATATTGTGTTTGAAGAGAGAATAAGGGTGTTCACGAAGTTTGACAGATAACTAAAGAGTAATTATCAAATAGTCATATTAGTAAAATTTCTTGAATTGTCGTAGCTAGAAATAAAGGAGATAAGCGAGTCGGGAAATTGCAGCCAGCAGAGCGATACATGGGTCCGAGAAAGGAACAAATTGACAAAAAGAAGAGAGTGATTGGACGAAAAGAAGGAAGAGGACAGGAGAGAAATAGCAGAAAGAAAATTACTACTTAAGAAATCGTGGACATTAAAAGAAAAAAAGGACAGTAGATATGTATGTATAGGTAATAAGTAAATGTTAGTTTGTAGAGTAGAAATAAGTTATCGCAGGATAAATAGGGACATTTTTAAAAAAGGATTATAAATTTCTAATTTATTATATCAATATAAAAATTTAATCACAGATTACAACAATATTATTTAATTTTTTTTAACAAGTTAATTACAATTAAAACTTATTTTGTGAACCGACTACTGAGATAAGACCTCATGTTCTATTAAAATTGAAATTTATTATTTATACAAAATTGACATAAGTAATCTAATGGTCATTAAAATAATCAAACGTAAAATAGAATCCCATTTTAAATTCAGAATACTTTATAAAAAAAACAAATAATCTTTAATTTACAATTTATATTTCAAAATCAAATTGTGTGATAACAAATAAAAGCTAGCCTGGTAAGTAATAAAAATATATTTTCTAAAAATAATATTCAAAATTTATAATATTTCCNATACAAAATTGACATAAGTAATCTAATGGTCATTAAAATAATCAAACGTAAAATAGAATCCCATTTTAAATTCAGAATACTTTATAAAAAAAACAAATAATCTTTAATTTACAATTCATATTTCAAAATCAAATTGTGTGATAACAAATAAAAAGCTAGCCTGGTAAGTAATAAAAATATATTTTCTAAAAATAATATTCAAAATTTATAATATTTCCACTGACGCTCAACATTACATATTACATAGACGAACACAAACATTAAAAAACAATTATCTTATTTGGAGCATCTCAATATATTTTACTATTAACTGCAGTATTTTTTCTTTATTTTGAAGGTTCATCCAATAAAATTCAAAAATGTTTCTGAAAAAAATCATGTTGAAGAAAGTTAACGAATTTTTGTAAGCAGTTGCCAGTATCAATGCAGTTTATAGTTGTTCTAAAAATAGTATAGTACATAGTTATAAATGTTTAAAATGTAAAAGGGTTTGTTGATAAATTCTCACGCATTCAGTTACATCATACTGTTTGTGTTAATTAAAACCATCCGTATAACTAAAATCCTTGAGTTCCAGTCCACTCGAAAGCTACAAATCACTTGCTTATCTTACAGACCTCGTAAATTATCAGCAAACTCATGAATATATATTTGAGATTCTCTTAAAATTAGAATTAAGTATAATACCTAACAATTACCAAATAATTTGTAACTTAGGCAGTAATAGTAATAAAGCAATAAATAGATCTTAAGAAATTATTTAAAATCAACAATTTTAACATCCAAAAAATAATTTAGGACCTTTAGATTTCGACTGAAATTTAGCGCGATTTAGAAGAAGATCGAAATAATCTAAAAACGAAAAAGAAGTACCTACTTTTCTTAACACATAAATAATGAATTCAGAAGAAGGTAAATTTCGGAAGATGTTTAAATACAAATGAGTGACTCTATTTGAAGATAGCAGCGAAAACGAGGAAATAAAAGATTCACATGGTATCATCATTGAATTGAACTTTATAAGCTATTTGTTAGGGAAAAGACAACATTCTGTATTTCTATTTAGTAAATGGAAACCAATGCGCGTAGGCAAGAGAATAAGCTCGGATTAATTAACGTTTCATGGCCACGTATGATGCAGTATTATACGCGTTGCTAGTTAAAAACGCGTGCTTATTAGAAGACTTTGCGTACTTTCAAGCGTTATTTTGTTTATACATTTGATTTAATAAACAACATTTTGTAATATTAATGTGAAAGCATTATGTAAGCGCCTCTTAAAGTCGCTAATATACAGTGCTTACAGTTTAATGCACGTTTCTAAAATAGTTACCAAAATAGTAAAAAGGACACGGGTAGTTTCATAAGAATAAATATTTCAAATTAATTTAATAATCATATATTCAAGGTTTAAAAGTTAGTGTTCATTAAAGTTAATATGACTCTATGACGAATAATTAACTCTTGCCAATTATAAGTATGTGTAAAGATATTTTTTACAGTTAAACAATTTCTGAGGTTGTTGTCACCTCGTCGATTTAGAATTTCTTCTGAAGATGAGATCGATATGTCTCTTGGAACGTGAAGAAATCTAAATGCTTGTTCAACCTTTTTTACATCATGTTGCGCAAAACATCTTTGAGGAAAAACCTTTACGATTAAATATTTTTCAAAGAGTTTTTTGATTAGGTCAACAATGTCTCTTTGTAATGTCATTATTTTGTAAAAATTTTGTGTTTTTTATTTATAATTTTATTCTAAAGACTGTCGCAATGAAATAATTCAAAGTAAAATGTGGAAATAAAAAGATCTTTCTGTAGCAATCGGATTTTACATATTGATTTTGTTATGGTAAGATCTACCATTGCTATAGCTTTTGAATATTTTTCAGTTTATTGTAAAATAATAATTTTTTATTTTAACAAATGAAAACTTTTGCAACTTATAAATCACAGTATATTATTTTTTCATTTTGAATAACTAAATATTATAAGCTTTTCAGGTATTATTGAAAATATCGTTTATAAGAAAAAAGTTGTATGTCGTCGACCAAAAGCTAGAAATTTTAAAAAAATTTTTGATAGGTCCAGATGTTGAAGGATATTAATTTGTGTAATAACTGAAAACCTAGTTTTTAATGTTTATAGTTATGTTATTCAAAAATCACTCCTTTTGATTCCGTAGTTAAAAATAAAAAAATACAGTAAAAATCAACATTTGACCTTGAACTGACCTTGATCATTGACCTTGAGGTCACGGAAAATGTCATATTCGGACGCAGAATTTTCTGCTATTTCCATTTTAGGGGTCAAAAAGGAGGATGGCCATTTAAAAAAATCTACGTGATCTTGATAGGACCTTGAACCTTGACCTCAAGGTCAAGGTTGCTGTCGGATGCGCCATGAAAAATGCTGAGACTTTTGTCCTCACCATTGATCCCAAAAATGCTTTTCCGCTGAGATTTTTGGGAATTTCCATACTTTTGACTAGCCATATGTAAATTATAAGAATATTAAACGTATTATTCAACAGTGCTTATATCCACAATTTTTTTGTAATATAACCGATTTTCCACCTCTTACCGTTCCGAGACTTCCATGGTACATCCTTAAGTAGATCACCCTGTATATTCTTCAATTCTATTACTAAAGAAAAGACATACTTGTCATATTGAAGTTATATTCAATAATGTTGCAAATTTTCAAAGATATAAACTACTGTTCATTTTTCTTGTTACTTTGGATAGAGGTTAACCCGAAATGCAGTCACTACAAGTTTATTATTATGTTTCTGCATTTTAAAAATTGTTTTCTAAGTTGTATTGTTTTAAAAATGAAATTAAGAGATTTCAAAAAAAAACAAAAATGTAATTAATAAATTTGGTAATATTCATTCTCACAGATAAATAAAATTGTTTTTTTTAAGTAACTAAAGCATAGGCTAAATATAACTTCAAATGTATTTTCTAGGTTCTTAATGTATTATTCAAGATGTGAAGCAAACGCAGATGTCCAAAATAGTAGGTTATTGTTGATTTCTCCCTTATTTTTAGACACAGAATAGAAATTTCAAAATGGAAATGGAATTAATATTTATGTATATCAGCAACTACATCATTTCTAGACAGTTCTACTGGAATGTATTAAAAATACAAGGCCTTTATACAATTTTGCCGCAGATTGTGTAAACAGTCTTAAAAAATAAACGAAGACATGTTAAAACTGTGAGTCACCAGAGCACATTTAAATGATCTTAAATCAGGAACTCTTAGAGGTCACTATCTCAATTTACGTAAGGATATACAGGGTATTTACTAATTTGAAGAGTAGATAAGTCGAGGTACGAAAACTCGATTTACAATTTCTTCTTTACTCGATTTACAATTTCTTTTGCAAATATTCTTTTGCAAATATTCACTTAAACTTTTGTTAATAATAATTTTGCCTAAAACTTAGGTACATAATAAAAAATACAAGATTCTATAAGGGAAACTAAAATACAGGGTGTTACAAAAATAGTTTAAAATATTTAAGGAGGTAATAGTATGAACCAAAATAAGCAGAAAAGTCTCAATAAACATGGGTCCGCAAAGTAACGGTTGCGGAGATATGGAATGTTTTATGTTTTTAGCCCCTTTTTTTATTTTGCAAAAACGTGTATATTCTTATAATAGTTGGTTGATGTTTAGTGAAATAAACAGTACGTATTTGACAGTTGTTCTCAGTGCACAAGTTTTCTTTCGCTATGGCTGGTTACTCTAACGCAGAATTAACAGACATGCATTTCATGTATGGTCGTGCTAATGGGAACGCCACCGAAGCGCGACGTCTTTATGTTGACGCTTATCCAAATCGCCAGATTCCTTCACAACGCATGTTTGGAAGAATTCACCAAAGATTGCGTGATACCGGTTCCTTGAGCAAACAGTGCCATTTATCCGGAAGACCAAGGTCGGTATCCACTCCTAGAGCAGAAGAAGAAATTCTAGCACTGGTAGAGCAGAATCCAGGTACGAGTGTGCGGAGAATATCAGCCGAGGTAGGAATTAGTGGTCCTCTTGTTTGGAGAATCCTTCACGAGCAACTGCTTTATCCATACCATGTGCAACGAGTACAGGCCTTAAATCCAATAAATGATCATCAAGCACGTTTGGTTTTTTGCCGCTGGTTTCTACGTCATGATGCTGAAGACCCTCGTTTTCTTGCAAACATTCTTTTTACTGATGAGGCCGGGTTCACAAGAAATGGAGTGTTTAATTTTCACAATACGCATATTTGGGCCGACGAAAATCCTCATGCTCTAATAGAATCTGGACATCAGGCACGTTTTTCATTAAACATTTGGATGGGTATTGTAGGTGACAGGTTTCTAGGTCCTGTTGTTTTACCAAACCGATTAACAGGCGCTGCTTACCTCAACTTTCTGCAGAACACACTGTATGAGTTTTTGGAAGACATTCCTTTGAATCAGAGGCAACAAATGTGGTTCCAGCATGATGGTGCTCCAGCTCATTTTTCCATGGCCGTTAGAGAGCATTTACACCAAACTTTTCCACATAGATGGGTAGGAAGGGCCGGACCTGTTTTATGGCCTCCAAGATCGCCTGATCTGAACCCTCTAGATTTCTTTGTTTGGGGATATTTGAAGACATTAGTGTATGGTACTCCTGTAAATAGCCTGGAAGAGCTGCAGCTACGGATTAATCAAAAGTGTCAAGAAATCCAAACCAAGGAGGGTGTTTTCGAAAGAGTTCGAATATCGTTGAGACGAAGATGTCGTGCCTGCTTGGAAATGGACGGAGGGCACTTTGAACATCTTCTGTAACTTTGTTTTTTGTTTGTTAAAAGCTTCCTTTGTCGGTTTATTCCTAATAAAATAAAATGTTTGAAAAACGAATAGTGGTCCATATCTTCGCAACCGTACTTTGCGGACCCATGTTTATTAAGACTTTTCTGCTTATTTTGGTTCATACTATTACCTCCTGAAATATTTTACACTCTTTTACCCTGTAGAACTGATGATAACCTAAATTCAACTAAAATAATTGTTTACTACAACAAAAAGCGGTATAAAGAAGCGAATGGCGTGCTATCTACGGTCGCAGTTATTAACCTGTTATTCTATAGAGGACGATATCAGAAGTTCTCAATAAGTTTTAACAATTTTGTTTATTATTATTTTAAACACTGTTTTACAATTTCAACTGTTTTTATTATTGAAAATGCTTATTATAAATGTATTCTACTTACTATTAAAAACTCCTCCATGAGTTTGTAAGCACCCTGTATACAACGATTTGACTTTGAATGAAATGACTAAATGATCTTTTGCATTAATTATACGTGTTTAAATTTGTAAAATATTAATGTTATTTTTTTGATGTTGACAACCGTAAGGACAGATTAGGATCAAAACAGGTCCATCAGTATCAAGCGTGAATAGATTAGAACAAATATTAACTAGATTAGGTGGGCGGAGTTTCATCTCAAAACTATTAGAATTGATTAATCTAATAGATGCAGCGCGTTAAAAATGAAAAGAAAGCATTACACGACATTTATTTCCTATCGTGCTCCAGATTCAAACAGCGATGATTTCGGTTTCGATCCTGTCCCAAATAACATGAATTCGTGAATAATCAGAGAATTGTCAAATGGAAATGTGTGAAACGCAATAGAACGCGAAGTTAAATAAATTGAATCAATAGAATTTGTTTGTCAATCGTATTACTTTGATGTACCTATGTATTTCCACACATTGCATGAGATGAAAGGAAAAAATAAATGATATATACGCAATGCATATTTAAAATTTTTTGTAAAAGTCCACAAAGCATATTGTATTAAAAATTAATATACAGTACGCGCCTAGAATATGGAATAAATTTAGTAAAAACGAAACAAATTTTTGGGAAAAATCCTCGAACAGGTCGATTTTTAATTTAAAAAATACATGCATAAAAGGCGATTTTCAACCGTCATTTGTTTTCGAGTAATGACGTCAATGATATTTTTTTTTAAATAGCAACCCCCTATTTTTTCTCTTGATTCTAAAAGATCGTTTCATTGTCGATCCGACAGTATAAAAATATTGCCGTCTTACATAGGAAAGTTTTTAAGTAAACGACGATTGAATGTTAGACAACGTAAATTTTATTCATTAAAAAAATAATAATTCTTATGTCAAGCAAACACAATTCATTAAGTTTTCTGCCCAAATTAAGTGTTCGAATTGCCACCCATCGACTTCTTGACAATACGCAAGTCTGTGCAGAAATTTTTCTTGCACATTATGAATTATTTCTGGGGTAACTCTGTGTATTTCATCTATAATACAATTTTGGAGTTCTTCTAAATTATGTGGTCTATTAACGTACACTTTGGACTTTAAGTAGCCCCATAAGAAATAGTCCAGGGGTGTAAGATCTGGGGATCTCGCGGGTCATTCTATCTGTCCTCGTCTGCCGATCCACCTCCTAGGAAAACAATTGTCCAGAAAATCTCGAACAGGGCGCGCATAGTGCGGAGGTGCACCGTCTTGCTGATACCATATGGTGTCATCAGGAATATCAGGGTGATTATCGTTAGGACAAATTACTGCAAGCGCTGAAACAAGGTCATTTTGTAAAAACTCTAAATATCTTTCTCCTGTAAGGGTTCCTTCAAAGAAGAAAGGCCTAATATTCTGTTGTCAACTATTCCAGCCCACACATTTAATTTCTCTGCCATCCACTGAGGATTTTCCCGACTCCAATATCTGCAAGTTTGACGGTTCACTGTACCATTGAGACAAAACGTGGCCTCGTCTGAAAAAAGTATTTGCCGGTGTAAATCTCTATTTACTTGACATAAATCCATCATAATTTCACAAAAGTGTAAG